>NC_080721.1:9071049-9263549 GCF_019097595.1 Hemibagrus wyckioides | reverse complement strand
GATCGTTTGCTTTGCATGAAGTTGAATTAGAGTTAACGTTTAGACTCTTTATTCGTTTTCTAGCTGGCAAACATACATCATTTCATTTCACTTCGGATTATATTTAAATAACAGCTACAGGATTCCTAATTTCTTTTTACTGTCATCTGTTGTGTTGTCACTCTGCTGAAACCGGGACCCAAATACACGAATACACACGCACATGTCTGTGTATACACAAGATCCAGTAACTGCTGCATCTTATTATGTAATATCCATCACCTTCTGCACTGGTTCACAATTTTTTTGCTTATTATTTGTGTAACCAGATCTCGAACAGTCTCATCCAAAAACCGCAAGCCTCTCATGGCCATGTTGAGCAAGCGCTACAGTTAACCACCCATCCATCACTCTGGCCATACATCTCTCTCCCCAAGAGCTGAATAATTTATCGCCTGTCTGCTCGACCTGTGAAGCTCAAAGCACTAAATAACATCTGTTCAGTGCTGTCCATCCTTTAGCTCCCTGCGAGCTTCATGTTGTTTTCTCCACAGCAGCAGCAGGGCTGCAATATCGTGCCTGATAAAGGTGACAAAGGCTTGATATGCTCTTTTAGAGGTCGGAGAGGTCAGGGCCGGCCCCGATGCCTATTTTAATTTGTGAAATATTTTTCCTTTGTTGTGATTCTGAGTGTTTGTAACCAGGTTTCAAACCAATAACAACCATTCACTTAAGCCATTGTTATGTCAATGGTATAGGCTAATCTTTGTACGTTATGTTGCTTAGCAACAAAACTTACTGCTCGCAGATTATGCTGCGTGGCAGAAGAATTATTTATTGCAAATATTATTAATAATTAATTAAAAACTGTGTTTCATCATTGTTTTTGTTGCTGTTTTAGAAAAGCAATAAGTTACTCTTTAGTGGGTGGCATGTTTGCTTTGTACCTCTGGTGCTCAGGGTCTGATTCCTGTCTCTGCCTCTGTGTGTGTGTGTGTGTGTGGAGTTTGTATTTTCTGCATGTGCTTCAGTGGCTTCCTCTGGTGCTCCCCTAGTCCAAAGACATGCATTGTAGGCTGCTGGCATATCTAAATTGTCAGTAGTGTGTGCCATGAGATGGACTGGCACCCTGTCCAGTGTGTCTTCCAAATCGAACACCAAGTTCCCTGGGATAAGCTCTCTGCAACCCTGTGTAGGATAAGCTCTACAGAAAATGGATGGATGGATAAATGGTTGGATGGAAGGATAGATGACTGGATGGATGGATGGATGGATGGATGACTGGATGGATGGATGGATGGATGGATTGATGGATGGATGGATTAATAAATGGATGGATGAACGGATGGATGGATGGACAGATGGATGGATAGATGGATGGCTGGATGGATGGACGGATGGATGGACGAACGTATAGAATAAGCCATTCAACAGGCTAAGGGGCTTTCAGTCACTCTGCTTTGTGTTGTGCCTAAGAAGACCTTTACCTATGATAAAATCACCGAACCAGACAGCCTCACATCACTTATTGCTTTATTTGACTTTTTAGTGAAGTCCTGAACCAAAGAAGAGATAAACAAAGAGATAAGTTACTGAAATCTGTTTCAACTTATTCATAATCTTTTATA
Organism: Hemibagrus wyckioides; assembly: GCF_019097595.1. Classification (NCBI taxonomy): domain Eukaryota; kingdom Metazoa; phylum Chordata; class Actinopteri; order Siluriformes; family Bagridae; genus Hemibagrus; species Hemibagrus wyckioides. Next base: position 9,261,942 of record NC_080721.1, on the reverse strand, counting down.
AGTTCTAAGTGTTTTTCAAGACAATACTCTCCACAACATTATATCCTCACCACCACCAGTCTGATCGAAATAGACCCGTTGTGAGTGCTCAATTCTGATTGGTCAGGATGAATTGAATGATTTTCTATATACTTCATATCTACAGTGTGATAGTTTCAAGGTTATGCATGTTTGAATAACCTATTTACACAGAGACTTAGCATTTAATCTCCAATGTCAGTGCTTTGTAAATCTCAAAGGGAAATTTTTTTTAAAAAAAAAGCTTAACTTTTAACTGTACAACCTATTCTGCTTAATTTCTTACCTAACAATGAATAAATCTCTCACTATCTTGCTCCCCCATAGCAGTCTTCATGCTACATGTCAGTCTGGCCTAAAACTCTGCTGCTGCCTGCCACTTCACACCCTGCCTCGAAAGACAAAGGGAAAAAATTGTCTGTTAATTTTGGCAGCAGACGTTCCTAAGCTCGTCTGCAAGAGGAACCTCGTGCAGATAAACACTGGCTTTGTAGTCGTTATAGTATCATGGCGTGTAAGAGGCTTTCAAATCTGCAGGTTTAGCAGATCAAAGCCACTGCTGCTGCGTCAGGTCTGCTGCTGAAATGACATTCATGGCGCTGATAGGATCTGTTTGATATGCTGAGAGGGAGAATCCATCATTCTGAATGGGAGAATTGCAATTTCCTCTCCTGGCATTATCTGAAATGGGGATCTGTTCGTTTTCAAAATGTCGCTGTCTCCCTCTAGTGTATCGAAGACGAACACTGCTGAGTGAAGGGGAGAAAGGGGACGAGGTGTTTTCTTTTTCTCTGTTCAAGTCGAACCCTTTTACACGCAGAAACAAACACATACATGCTGGTAATCTCTTGTTTTACCCACATCTCTCTTGGATTCAGGTCTGGTGAGCTAGGAGGCTAGTCACCTAGAACCAGTACGATAGAACTTGTGCTTTGTGGTGCATGAAACATTATCACACTGGATGTAGCCCATATAAGATGATTAGATTGTGGCTATAACAGGATACACATGGTCTCAGATAAGCTGTCGCATTCAGACAATCCTTGATCGGTACTAAGAGGTCCTTCTTCATACCATTACACTACCTACACAAGTCTGACATCTGAATAAAATCGAGCAGCTCATATTTTCCACCAGATTGATTCCCACTGTAGCTCACAGGATTGGGTCATGATGTCCTCTTCATCTATCGTAACTCTGGTTTTCTGATCTGACTTTCTGTCAGAACCAGTGTAGCCATTCTCCTTTGACCTGTTGTGTGTGAAAAACACAGGAGCTCAACAGATAATTGATTTAATTTCACTTGGATCAGACGTTCTGATATGAACAGGAAGTGGCGCTCTTACCTGTATTTGCATGACCTTATGCACTGTGCTTTGTCTGATTTGAATAATTGCATGAATGTTCAGGGCTAGACAGCATATGTCCACCCATTAGATCTTCATTTGTGATATGATTTCCTACTAATAGTTCTAATTTTTGCCTTCCAAACGTTCTGAACCTCGGATTCTCGCCACGTCTAGAATCGTGTCATATGATTCATACGTCACCTGCGTCGAGGAGGAACCCGCTGTCCTCTACTGCCAAAATGCAGCTCGTCCTCTCCACACGGCCTCTCAGAGACGTGTCCTTTTATGCCCGTGTACAGAATCTCAAAGCAGCAGCATCCTGTCTAGACTAGTAATGAAACGATGTCAAAACAAGTCTATAAATACCGAGTGCCATTGTTCCATAATATTAAACGAATGTGGGGTTTCTTTATGTCACTTGTGGTGGGTTTTGATAATGGCTTTAATGCTGAAAGTAAATCAGGGCTGCATGGAGTCTCCGGTCGATGGCTGTCATAAGATGAGGTGATGAGATGGAGGGAAATCAGCTCATTGACATTCAGGATCAATGCTGCTCTAAATCATTTCTCTAGAGCTTGGATTAACTGCTAAGCACACAAATGCCCTGCAAGATTAAACTTAAAGGTGAAATAGTCAAGTGTTTCATTTCTTATTCATACACAACAACCTGGAAAATATGTAGAACCTTGGCCATAACCATGCCCTCAAGACAAGTGTAATATGTAACTGAAACAAAACCCCATTTGTAAAAGTCTTGAGCGATTGTTTGTGGTTGGATGAGCTTCCTGTCCATCATTTTATGACATTTTAGTGCTCCTTCAACTCCGCCCCCCTTCACAGTCTGAAATCCGTAATCATCCAGCACCAGTTTTGGCAACTTAGAGACTCTGACTTCTGTTCATATGGTTACAACTTCCAAGCAGTTGGATGGCAAAGTGCACTTGAAAAAGTGCTAATGCTAACTCTAGTTGAACCCCCATAAGGGTTGGGGAGAGAGCCAAGTGCACTTGAAAGAGTGCAGTCCTTGCTAATGCTAATTCTAATCCATGTTAATCCTTGCTAGCTCTAGTAACACTAGTTGAACCCTCCAAGGGTTGGAGATGGAGCTTTGCATACATGGGTGGAAATATATGTGTGTGTGTTCATTAGTGCTTGAGTGAGCTTTTTAAATTAAAAAATTTGAAATGTGTACCGTGTGCAACAAAATAACCCAGGGTTCCATTCACCTGAGGTGTGTAGAATGATTCAGGGTTAACTATTTCAAGTGTGAATACCCCCAGGAGCTTAGCCACAGTCAAAGGAGCCAATGTTTGACAGATCTTGCCTAGAGCAACTCTACATTGACTAGGTACTGGGATTTTCACATGCAACAGTCTACACCGAATTGTGTGAAAAAGTGTGAGTGATGTTGAGGATCTTCAGGTTTAAACACCTTGTTGAAGAAATCAGCCAAGAATAGGAATCTGAGGCTATCACAGGCATGGACTTCTAAACTGTTTTCTAATCATCAATCTTCATTCCTGTGAAGCAAGACAGTTATAGTTACTAGATCATTCCCTGTGTTTCCACCTACAGACCTGTCACTCACTCATGTTTTTTTTTTTTTTTCACAACTCTCTGTGTAAACCATAGAGACTGTTCTGTGTGAAAATCCCAGGAGATCATCAGTTTCTGAAAAACTCAAACCAGCCCATCTGGTACCAACATCCATGCCATGATTAAAGTCACTGAGATCACACATTTTTCCACATTCTGAAGCATAATGTGAGCAGTATCTGAAGCTCTTGACCTGTATTTGCATAATTTTATGCTTTGTGCTGCTGTCACATGATCACCTGATTAGATAACTGAACGAATGTTCAGCTCTATGGGTGTTTATAAAGCATAACATTCTGAGCAGTGAGAGGTGAAGTGAATAACACTGATGATCTCCTCATCATGGCACCTGTTAGTGGGTGGGATATATTAGGCAGTAAGTGAACATTTTGTCCTCAAAGTTGATGTGTTAAAAGCAGGAAAAATGGGCAAGCGTAAGGATTTGAGCAAGTTTGACAAGGGCCAAATTGTGATGGCTAGACCACTGGATCAGAGCATCTCCAAAACTGCAGTGGTGGGGTGTTCCCAGGCTGCAGTGGTCAGTATCTATCAAAAGTGGTCCAAGGAAGGAACAGTGGTGAAGCGGCGACAGGGTCATGGGTGGCCAAGGCTCATTGATGCACGAAGGCTGACCCGTGTGATCCGATCCAACAGATGAGCTACTGTCGCTCAAATTGCTGAAGAAGTTAATGCTGGTTCTGATAGAAAGGTGTCAGGATACAGAATGCATCGCAGTTTGCTGTGTATGGGGCTGCATAACCGCAGTTCAGTCAGGGTGCCCATGCTGACCCCTGTGCACTGCCGAAAGCACCAACAATGGGCACTGGACCACGGAGCAATGGAAGAAAGTGCCCTGGTCTGATGAATCATGTTTTCTTTTACATCACTAGGTGAGTGTGTGTCACTTACTTGGGGAACACATGGCACCAGGATGCACTATGGGAAGACGGGAAGCCAGTGGAGGCAGTTTCATGATTTGGGCAATGTTCTACTGAAAAACCTTGGGTCCTGCCATCCATGTGGATGTTACTTTGACACGTACCACCTACCTAAGCATTGTTGCAGACCATGTATACCCTTTCATGAAAACCGTATTCCCTGATGGCTGTGGCCTCTTTCAGCAGGATAATGCACCGTGCCACAAAGCAAAAATGGTTCAGGAATGGTTTGATGAGCACAACAACCAGTTTGAGGTGTTGACTTGGCCTGCAAATTCCCCAGATCTCAATCCAATCTGCTGCTAACATCTTTGTGCCAGATACCACATCACACCTTCAGAGATCTAGTGGAGTCCATGCCTCGACGGGTCAGGGCTGTTTTGGCAGCAAAAGGAGGACTAACACAATATTAGGCAGGTGGTCATTATGGCTGATTGGTGTATATACATCAGAAATGCAGAGAGAAATGTTTTATTTAGTGATATTGGGCATTTTGTTCTTATGCTCTAGCATGTTCATAACACAGCTAATTTACTGTACATCAGTGACACCCTTAAAGCTCCTTAAAAGGCAAAGCTCTTTAATGTGTACATTGTGTATATATATTTCATGCATAGAAGTAAACATTCATTTTACAGTGTGAAGGAGGAGCAGTGTGTTCATGTATCAAACTCCAGTTCCCTCACTTATGGCCAAATCCCTTCCTTTCTCTCTAGCACTCAGGCTTCTCTCTCTCTCTCTCTCTCTCTCTCTCTCTTTATATATATATATATATATATATATATATATATATATATATATATATATATACACTATATTGCCAAAAGTATTCGCTCACCTGCCTTGACTCGCATGTGAGCTTAAGTGACATCCCATTCCTAATCCATAGGGTTCAATATGACTTCGGTCCACCCTTTGCAGCTATAACAGCTTCAACTCTTCTGGGAAGGCTGTCCACAAGGTTTAGGAGTGTGTTTATGGGAATTTTTGACCATTCTTCCAGAAGCGCATTTGTGAGGTCACACACTGATGTTGAACGAGAAGGCCTGGCTCTCAGTCTCCGCTCTAATTCATCCCAAAGGTGTTCTATCGGGTTGAGGTCAGGACTCTGTGCAGGCCAGTCAAGTTCATCCACACCAGACTCTGTCATCCATGTCTTTATGGACCTTGCTTTGTGCACTGGTGCACAGTCATGTTGGAAGAGGAAGGGGCCAGCTCCAAACTGTTTCCACAAAGTTGGGAGCATGGAATTGTCCAAAATGTCTTGGTATGCTGAAGCATTCAGTGTTCCTTTCACTGGGACTAAGGGACCAAGCCCAGCTCCTGAAAAACAACCCCACACCATAATCCCCCCTCCACCAAACTTTACACTTGGCACAATGCAGTCAGACAAGTACCGTTCTCCTGGCAACCGCCAAACCCAGACTCGTCCATCAGATTGCCAGATGGAGAAGCGCGATTCGTCACTCCAGGGAACGCGTCTCCACTGCTCTAGAGTCCAGTGGCGGCGTGCTTTACACCACTGCATCCGACGCTTTGCATTGCACTTGGTGATGTATGGCTTGGATGCAGCTGCTCGGCCATGGAAACCCATTCCATGAAGCTCTCTGCACACTGTTCTTGAGCTAATCTGAAGGCCACATGAAGTTTGGAGGTCTGTAGCGATTGACTCTGCAGAAAGTTGGCGACCTCTTCGCACTATGCGCCTCAGCATCTGCTGACTCCGCTCCGTCAGTTTACGTGGCCTACCACTTCGTGGCTGAGTTGCTGTCGTTCCCAAACACTTCCACGTTCTTATAATACAGCTGACAGTTGACTGTGGAATATTTAGGAGCGAGGAAATTTCACGACTGGATTTGTTGCACAGGTGGCATCCTATCACAGTTCCACGCTGGAATTCACTGAGCTCCTGAGAGCGACCCATTCTTTCACAAATGTTTGTAAAAACAGTCTGCATGCCTAGGTGCTTGATTTTATACACCTGTGGCCATGGAAGTGATTGGAACACCTGATTCTGATTATTTGGATGGGTGAGCGAATACTTTTGGCAATATAGTGTATATATACACACACACACACACACACACACACAGGGGTTGGACAATGAAACTGAAACACTGGCCAATTTAGTGGAGGTTTCATGGCTAAATTTGTCCAGCCTGGTGGCCAGTCTTCATTGATTGCACATTCCACCAGTAAGAGCAGAGTGTGAAGGTTTAATTAGCAGAGTAATAGCACAATTTTGCTTAAAATATTGCAATGCACACAACATTATGGGTGACATATCAGAGTTCAAAAGAGGACAAATTGTTAGTGCACGTCTCACTGGCGCATCTGTGACTAAGACAGCAAGTCTTTGTGATGTATCAAGAGCCACGGTATCCAGGGTAATGTCAGCATACCACCAAGAAGGACGAACCACATCCAACAGGAGTAACTGTGGACGCAAGAGGAAGCTGTCTGAAAGGGATGTCCGGGTGCTAACCCGGATTGTATCCAAAAAACATAAAATCACAGCTGCCCAACTCACTGCAGAATTAAAAGTGCACCTCAACTCTCCCGTTTCCACCAAAACTGTCCGTCGGGAGCTCCACAGGGTCAATGTACATGGCCAGGCTGCTATAGCCAAACCTTTGGTCACTCGTGCCAATGCCAACCGTCGGTTTCAGTGGTGCCAGCAGCAAAAATCTTGGGCTGTGGACAATGTGAAACATGTATTGTTCTCTGATGAGTCCACCTTCACTGTCTTTCCCACATCCGGGAGAGTTACGGTGTGGAGAAGCCCCAAAGAAGCGTACCACCCAGACTGTTGCATGCCCAGAGTGAAGCATGGGGGTGGATCAGTGATGGTTTGGGCTGCAATATCATGGCATTCACTAGGCCCAATACTTGTGCTAGATGGGCGCATCACTGTCGAACCATTCTGGAGGACCATGTGCACCCAATGGTTCAAACATTGTATCCTGAAGGCGGTGCCGTGTATCAGGATGATAATGCACCAATACACACAGTAAGACTGGTGACAGAGTGGTTTGATGAACATGAAAGTGAAGTTGAACATCTCCCATGGCCTGCACAGTCACCAGATCTAAATATTATTGAGCCACTTTGGGGTGTTTTGGAGGAGCGAGTCAGGAAACGTTTTCCTCCACCAGCATCACGTAGTGACCTGGCCACTATTCTGCAAGAAGAATGGCTCAAAATCCCTCTGGCCACTGTGCAGGACTTGTATCTGTCATTGCCAAGACGAATTGATGCTGTATTGGCTGCAAAAGGAGGCCCTACACCATACTAATGAATTATTGTGGCCTAAAACCAGGCGTTTCAGTTTCATTGTCCAACCCCTGTCCAACCCCTCTCCTCACACACTCAGTCTGTTTGGTCATCTCACTTCTTATTTCTGAATATATTTATTTGCTTGTTTTTGTTTCTTTTTCTTCTTCATTCTGTTTTTTTTTCCTCATTAAATGAAAAGTTTTCCTGGGACAGATTAGCAGTAGGGAGCATAGTGATTTTATTAAGCAGAAAAAGTCACAGTATTTGTTTTGTAATTTAGCATGCCGCATTGAATATAATGTCAGAAAGAGTTTATTTGTAAATGAAACAATGGAAAATACTGCATATTCATATCTATATATTATATATTTAACTTCGTGTCCTGTGAAAGTTACCATTTACATTTATGGTATTTAACAGACATCCTTATCCACCCTTATGGATGAATTCTTGTAAAATGTGGATCGATACCGGATCACTAGGTCACGAACATCTGTATTAAAACAGTTTGGCAGGAAATACTGGCAAATTTATTCATTTATTTTTTTTTTTGCTAGCTTAAGTACTTAAAGAAGAGGTAGTAGGACATCTACAGGTAGTTTATTCCACCACCTCGGTGCCAGAACAGAGAAGAGTCTAAATGCGTGCTTTCCTTGTCGGCCACTAGATGGCAGAATAGCTGCACTATGAGAAATAATCATTGAAGTAATTCATATTCGATTAAACTTCCTGCTAGAATGGGATATTCCCTGAATGTTTGTAGCCAGAGAAATTAACCAGGTACATCCTTATGAGGTTCCTCGAGCTTTTCATGAGCACTGCTCTTTCTGTCAACCAACATGGAACATTCCCAGTTACTTTCATCCAGCAGTGTAATCTAAAAAATAAAATATACACTTTATGGCCGAATGTATGTGGATGCCTGACCACTGAAGATCCTATAATAAGCTCCACTCTTATCTTCTGGGAAGCTTTCTACTAGATGTTGGAGTGTGGCTGTGAGGATTTGTGATCATTTAAATACAAAAGCATTAATGAGATCAGAAAGTTCCAGGTCATCTTAACAGTGTTCAGTGCTCTGTTCAGGTCACTTGAGTTCTTCCATTCCAACCTTAACCTTCACACCATGTATTTATGGAGACTTGAAGGTGCATTTGGTTAAAAAAAACAACATAAGACTGTAATGGTCTGGTGTCCAAAAACGTTTGGCCATAATGTTTTTATAAATAATAATTCCAGATCGGTTGTGTAAATTCTTCATTCCCTAGACAGGATCTCCATTTTATCTCTGCAGATGCTCTAACAATAGTCTCAAGCTGTTTATAAGTCTAGGTCTCGAGCAGCAGAGGGCAGCAGAGCTTTGTTTATTACACAAGCTTGACCTTCTCTCACACAAACAGGTTTCCTATAGTTAATGAACATTGAATACGATAGTCATCTAATAATGCTCAGGCATACAGTGTGTTTTTAATTTCTGATTAAGACTGAATTAGTCCACAGTCCAGTTTTCTGGACGTTGAGTCATGTCAACTGGACTTCTCTCTAGTTTAAGTAGAAGGTAGTAGTTTAACTAGAAAGGTGTCCAGTTGACATGACTCAACGTCCAGATAACCACACCTGGATGACAGAGAATCTTCACAGACACACTATTTGTCTTTTATTCTTTTATTCCTTTCTTTTCACAGCAAATTAGTAAGAGTATTTATTTATTTATTTATTTATTTATTTTATTTAATGAATTCAATTTAACCTCATTTTACCCACAAATCAATTTATACGACAACAATCTTTCCCTGGAGACTTTCCCATGGTGAAAATCTTGACCGTTACGAATCACAGATTTTCTTTCTTTATATTTAATAAACATCTCCCTTCAGGTATAACACCAATCTGTTTATTATTAGTCGATTCTTTTGTTCGTGTTGTTGCATCAGAAACAGCCCCATATTAGAATGAATGTGTTTACACAAAGCTGTGATTTGATTACAGCTGGAACAGAGTAAAATCTGCTTGAAAAAGAAAATTTCTCAACTGGTGGTGAGATTTCTCACTCAAATGGTGGTGTAATGTATGTTTTATACATAAATGCTGGGATTGGATCATAAGGAAGCCGTGTAGTGAGGTTAATGGAACTTATAGATGTTGATGTGGTAAAGAAGCATCTGGAAAAAATGCCTTTTTATGAACTTTGCTATTTTCTAGAGGACTGAATGATCCTTCAGTTTCTGCAGAGCATGGACAATTTTACAGTAACACACTTCTCCTTATAAACAGAGAAACAAGTTACATTGCACTTTAAACTTCTCAGATTGTGACTGAGGTTTTCTCACTATTTCTTCTAACATACACAGACATGCTCGTGAAGTACAATACAAATACGAAACCTGCACAACGTCTGCATTGTGAAGCAAGACACACCTCAGAGATTCGGATGAAAATGCGTCCAAACAGCTTTTCGTGTTTCTTCACAAGTTTCCCAGGTGGATTCGATGGAGAAATACTTTGTGTAATGTGTTACACGTGAATAGCATAGCTTCTGGGGAAAGCAGGTCCACGTGAAACCACTTACATTTAATAAAAAAGTATGATCCGAGATATGATATGCACCTAATTATGCACCCTGGTGAGCATCTTCATCTTCTGCTCTTCCTTTTACCGAAGAGTACATTCTGTGTTTTTATGAGCTGAGCTTTTAAAACTCGACTCTCGACAAACAAACCGAGAAAAAAGAACCTGGTTTCATTCAGAAAAACAATATGAATATGATTTCCTGCATTTTGATTAGATCTAATTCTATTTCATAAACTAACCTCGCTTTAACCCTAAACTTAATCTTTGTCAAACCGTGTCATTTTCCTGTGAATTTTCAGCTTGTTGTGAGACAGAATTGGAAAATTGTACCTCCAAATAAGGATTTTTGTGCTTTGTGTGGTTTCTCAGTATCATCTCCAGGCCGTTTTATTAACTGGAGAGAAAACAGAAAACTGGATGAAGTAAAACTGGATAGAGTATATATGATCTTTTATGATAAAAAAATAAATAAAGGCTGGCAAAGTGATGTGGTGGAAGTGGAGTAAAATACTTCAGGATGTCTTGGGAATGACGCATTGTTGATTTTTTCCCCCGTAAGCATGCCTGGTTGTGTTTTATTCCTTATATATAAATATTCCAACAGCAGAAAGAGAGAAAAAAATTGTAGAGAGAGAGAGAAATGTTCACAGGAAGAGGCACACACACCGCTCGGTTTCACTTTGCTGCCTGGTTCACTCTGGTAGATGAATGATAAGCAGACATGCTGTTACGAGACTAACACTCTCTTCTTTTACACTTGGCCATTAATCCTTTTTTTGCCGCAGGGGGCCTCTTGCCTGAACCAGTTGCCCCGTGGACACGTTAGCCTCAGGTTAGGTTGTGATACGCAAACTGTAACCTTGAACTTTAAGCCAAGATGTCTCGGGTTGGAAATGAATTTCTAGCTCCTGTAGCAGTTTGGAATCCATATTCAGTTTCACTCATGTTTTTTTCATGAGAAGGAACCATCTGTTTTTTAAAACATCTAATACTCCCCCATCCTCAGTTCTCCTCAATTTTTTTTTTTTCATTTCATTTTATTGAGTTGTCCACATCTATATAAAAATATATACATTTCTCTGCACTTTCTTGGATTAATATATTCATTTCACAAGGCCTTGGACCTGGTCCTTCAAACGCTGAGCCATTTTATGTCTTATCGCGGCTGGGCCACAAAGGCCGAGCCTGGGCTCGTACTATTAGCATTAGCATGGGTCAGATACGCCTTAACGTGACTGACACCTCGCCTGGGATTGCTGCTTTGATTGACACCTCACCTGAGCAGGTGGGATAACTGATAGCAAAGCAGAGAGAAAAAAAAAAGTCTATCACATCTGTGCATACAAATATTTTAGGAAAGGCTTAGGGGAAAAGTGTAAAGGACAAGAGCTAGGACATCGAGGTGTTCTGATGAAAGAACGTTAAAACTGTCTGTCTGTAAAGAATGAAATCAGCAAAACTGAACTGATCGAGAGAAAAAAAGACATTCATTAAAACGCACATCTTAGCTGTTTTGTCTTTTATTGCACAATGAACACTGCCTACAGCGATGTGGTGTGACGATGATTAAGTTTTATGTCATTATTATTATTATTATTATTATTATTATTATTATTATTATTATTATTATTATTATTATTATGACTTAAAGATTAAATTAATTTGCTAATTTTTTAATAAATTGCAAAATGATTACTTTTTTAAAACGTATTATTATTATTATTATTATTATTAATATTATTGTTATGACTTAAAGCTTAAATTAATTTGTTAATTTTTTAATAAATTGCAAAATGATTACTTTTTTAAAACATATTTTTATTATTATTATTGTTATTATTATTATTATTTTTTTAATGACATTTTAATTTTTAAAAGCCATAGTAAATTGAATTTTTTTAATAAAATATTAAAAATAAAAAAATAAAACTCTACTGCACTGCTACTAATTTGTTTGCAAATCCAAAATATTGTAATATGTATCTAATATTGTAAAATTCTAAATAAATAAATAAATAAATAAATAAATAAATAAATAAATCTTTTACAATCATAATATGATTAAAAATATCTTATTGCCTGCTCCTATCTGTGGTGTAAATATTATGTAATTAATGATCATTAGTCCACAAACAGACATTGAAGGCTGATTGCCATCCTGTAGTGTGTAAAGTGTGTGTGTGTGTGTGTGTCTGTGTGTCTTATTATGACCTGTGATGGATTGGCACCCAGTCCAGGTTGTCCCCCACATCATGCCCCGAGTCCTCCTCGTTACCCGCGACCCTGTGTAGGATATACGCTACACAAAATGGAAGGATGGATGGAAGCCATTATCATTATTACGTTAATGTTAAACCTTGCAACTGCACACCACGTTCTGTTACTTTCCCTTAAGTTCACATGAATAACTGCACAGTAATCTGAGGATTATTCCAAAAAAGTGAAGTTTTATTAGAAGACTGAGTCACTTGGACTGCAGTTTAGACTTGTCCCAGGTTTGACCTTCAGGTTTTAAACCAAGCGTCAATCATGACATCACACGTTTCCAGTTCAGCCCTATGTTTCACCGCCATATTGCTTTTTTTTCCCTGATGCTTTGCATCTCATAAAGCTTTTGAAAAATGAACGATTTCTTTCTCATACGTTTGGCTAAGCGAGCAATAAATCGGTGTGTTTGAGTCACGCTAAGTACACGCGTTGCTGTGTGCACCAGTGACCCGATCCAGATGTGCGTATCTCCCTGAACGCTGCTCCTGAACGCCTGCTCTGCAGCATCTGCCACGGCGAGCCTGTGCAGTGCAAACTCCAGTGTAAACACACTTCCAAACAATGAAAATTAATTAACTTGTGTTTAGATTACGTTCGTGTAAACCTTTCGGTCCTTGTTTTCAAATCACCTCTTTGGCTGCGCCGTGGTTTATTTGCTTTGTAGGGTCGCAGAAGGTCAGTGTTGAGGTTCTGCCCTCAGCGGGGAAACCACTGTTTATGCGGCGGCTTTGGGTCACATGTGACAATCGTTGTTAATACAGAGAAGAACATGTCATTAAGAGCAGATGTTGATACCTAGTGGAAGGTCTGTTGAACCAGATCAGGTCTTATATTAGTCTCAATTATTATGTCTTGAAGATGGCAGGTGTGTGTGTGTGTGTGTGTAACATGTGATAATGTAAATACAAGACAAAGTGAAGGTAAAAAAGCTATTTTGGTTGCCTATGGAACAGAAATCTTTCGGATAGATACTCTTACAATGAAATGTTATTAGTATTATGATAATAAGGTCATAAAGGTCAGCTTTCGAACATTATAATGAGTTAATGAACATGCATTAGCTCTGTTTTCTGTGTATCAGTGACATTACCTACACTGAGGAGTCTCCTGTCCTCGTCCCAGTCCCACACTCTGGGGTGCTCTGGCGTTTCAGCAGCTGTGATCGATATTCAGCTGCCTCGGAAATGCCGTCTTCTCTCACCGTCATCAAGAAGAGCGGCTCTCGTTTTGGGGCTGAAGCCGTGGTTTGGAAACTCTTCCACAACCACAGATATGAACAATTTCATTAAAAAATCTTCTGGTGAAATTTTCTTTATTCTTTTTTAAAGGATTTGATTGTTGCTTGATGTATAAATCACATTTTTATCAGTTAATTCTGTGGTAAATAGTACACAAAGATAGCAAATAGTTCTGAAGAGTTCTGAATAAATAAATGCAAGTCACTGCCCTGATAATTATTGTGGATACAAGCGAGATAATTACCACAACATGGTGATAATAGAGATTAAGACAATTTGAGCGTGCGTATCTGATCATAAACAGGTCCATGCTTTAATTTTATTAATCCTTCTACACACATGCTATTTTACGAAGGCTATAAACCTCTTCTGTCTGTCATCCAGTATCAATTATTAATTATGTTTTAACTACAGTGGACCTAATTGAGGTTTTTATGTAAGTCAATAGGAGTTAATAAAGCCTTTATGAACATTGCACGTGTTATCATTATTGCTCAACCACCGGGATAATCTAGTTGGAGTGATTGATGGTGTTTTATATGCTCTGTACCTAGTAAAGCATATCTGTTTGTTAGAAAGCAAATATAAATGGAATAAATCTGCTGTCAATGGTTGAATGATCTTAAATGCTTATTTTGTTTTATAATAATATACTATATATAATACACAATCTATAAGGCACAGAAATAGATCAGTTTGGAAATTTTTAAAGAATTAATTCATCAATAAATCTTGCTCCTTGTCTATACTCTTAGATACACTTAAGTACTGTCTATTTCTGTTATTTTATCCTACCCATTTTTTTCTTGAACCAAACAAGAACATAAAATGTCTTCATAAGGACTATAGTGGCTAATAATAATAATAATAATAATAATAATAATAATAATAATAATAATAATAATAATAAATCTGATTCAACATATTTACCTGCTTTATACAGCAACTCATTGCTAAAAGAAATTGTGTGTGATGAGACCGTTCTTAATTATATTTAGTTTATTACACAAAAATATATCATTTACACACATTGGCCTTTTAACAAATAATTCTTTAAGTCTGTAAAAAGTGATGGCAATGAGCTACATGGTAAACACATACATGCTGCATTTAGGCTCAATGTAAAATAAAAACAAATACAAAGTTATACAGCGTATTAAAACAAGGCTATAAAATACTTTTTTGGTGTATTTGATGACGTAGGATACTTTCTTTCTCTGATACAGCTTGCTTTCGTGGAATAATTTAAGTAAATTCTTTAGGTCCATCTTCAGGAAACGGTCTTCAGGGCTCGCTGTGATGTTTCATGGTGAGACCTGAGTGAGGTGAATAAAGAGGAGTGTGATGAGTGGGATTAGTTGACGAAAGGGAAAATCATTTGGGGTGTGTGTATACATGTAAAAGGTTGGTCATGTGTGTTTAATGATTAGAAATATATGATGCCTACCTGTCGTGGATGACCGGAAATGATGGCCTCAGAGGAAGTGCTGGAGATTCAGTTCTCTGAACATGTTCTTGATCTGTTTAAGAAATAATAATAATAATAATAATAATAATAATAATAATAATAATAAGTCTAATTGTAAGTGAGTCTTAATTCATTTTAAAATGAACTCTAATGGATGTGATGTGTGTCTTAATTCAAAATAATTTTACATTTAATTTTTTCCCTTTTTTTTTTTTTTTTTAACATTTTGTACATAAAGTTATGAAGCGTACCGGCGTTGTGTTGTGGACTGAGGCTGAGGCTGTGTGTAGGACTCTCACTGTGAGCGCTTGAGGTTATGTAATGGCTGCTCGGACTCACTCCCATTAAAGAGCGCACACCGATTAGAGGTCCTGCCCCGAGAAAAGCGCCTCCAGTCCAGCTGTTCAGCTTCCCGATCTGACATGTGTAAATCCCGTTAGTGGATAAAAAAGCCGGGTGAGCGGTGACTGCCGTCGCCACACCGCTCGCTTTCTGACAGTTATCGGGACTCGTCGCTGTTTCCGCAAGCGACCAG
The DNA here is from genome assembly GCF_019097595.1 of Hemibagrus wyckioides. Taxonomy (NCBI): domain Eukaryota; kingdom Metazoa; phylum Chordata; class Actinopteri; order Siluriformes; family Bagridae; genus Hemibagrus; species Hemibagrus wyckioides. The sequence goes on along the minus strand of NC_080721.1, from coordinate 9,246,685 downwards.
ATTTTGGGTTTGGAGTTCACAGGCCTCTGGCATCCCGGAGAAACATCCGCTGAGCCCCCGCTCGCGTCTTTACTACTGGGTACAGAACCGGTGGGGCTGTTTAGCGCGCGCGCTTCTGTGCTTCCGCTCTCCGTGTCACTTTGATGACCCTCGCGTGCTTTGGCCTCACTCGGCTCTTGGCTGACGTCTACGCGGTCCTCTTCGGCCTCGTCGGTGTCCACGGTCTCGAGGTCGATCTCCTCCTCGCGCTCGTGCTTGTGCGCGCTCTCGTCGTCGTCGTCGCGGTCGCTGTCGTAGCCGCAGCCGTCTACGTCCTCGGCGCTGCGTCCCCACGTCACCTTGTTCTCCTTCTTGAGACGGCGGCGCGCGTTGGCAAACCATGTGCTCACTTGCGTCAGGGTCATTTTGGTCACGATGGCCAGCATGATCTTTTCGCCTTTAGTGGGATAAGGGTTTTTCTTGTGCTCCTGAAGCCAGGCTTTCAGCGTGCTCGTGGTCTCGCGTGTGGCGCTTTTGGCGCGCGAGGGGTCTCCATACTGGTACTGGCCGTACGGGTAGAAACCAGGGGCGGTGTGCACTGCAAATCCAGCTGGGTGAGCACCGGGGTTCTCCTTCAACTCGTACTGGGAGCCCTGGGGGAAAAAATAATAAATAATAAATAATAATGTAAATATCAACACGGCATTTAGGCATAGTAAAAAAAGAGAATGATTACAATAGCGTAACAGATGATGCCCAGGCCTGGTGATGTGCGTAAAGTTCTGTATAAGTAACAGTATCACTAAAGGCCCCGAACTGTACTGTCACTAGAAATGATGCTAATACGGATACTTCTTTGGCTCATTTAGGATGTACATTTACACCTTTGATAATTAATGGTACACAACTTGAACCGTATAGAACACTGATGTACTTCTTCTGTTCTACCAAAACTATAACTAAAGGTACACTTCCTGCATCATGCTGTTTTTCATGTAAAAGATACAAAACAAGTTGTTGGCTTTAATTCTTGTGTTGAAATTGCAGCACTGTCAGAGTGTGACTGTTGGGCCTTTACACAAGGCTTCAAACCCCAAATCTGTTTATCATGGATTTGGATTAAAATGACTGCCACAGTATAATAATAGTATAATAATAATAATAATAATAATAATAATAATAATAATAATAAATGATAGTACCCTGTTTAGGTGAAGATTTATGACCGATTTACATCCTAGTGTGGTGCATGACACCAGTTTAATCCTGCTCCATACATTAAACTAAGCCTTGCCCTTAATCCAATTCATAACAAGAGTTAATTAGTTAATTAATTATTGGGGAATTACACACAGCTAATGCAGTGCTGCAGGTAAATCCTGAGAAGTGGATCATTCCACTGTCCTGTGAAATGGGGGGAGGTTGTCCTATAGAGTTTGTGTCTAAAGAGGGAACTGCTAATAAAAATAGTCTGTAATTATTTACAGTCTATTTATGCAATATATCAGCATGCGTAGCATTGCTATAAATAATGTTTATAATATATTCCTGAAGGACTATACAGACTGTTGGCACCCTAACACAGCACCTCTAACATCTGCACTGAAGACCTGCAGCTAAATAAAGTTCAGTTCACACCAGCAGGGTTGAATTTAGTCTTGCAGTTGTATTGACGTGGGAAATTCAACACTAAACCTGTTAGTGCACTTAAAATGAGATGAAGATTTATATCTGACAGGTTTGCCTCAATTTTCTGATTTAACTGAAACTCAGACAGGCCAGTGAAGTTTTAACCACACATTTTAAACACATAAAAACATATACTGTGCTATTTCTGTACAATAATAGCTTTATACAATAAAATACAATATAATTATACAATAAAAGTTTGAATTATTTGACAAAATATATTGAGAGAAATTCCACTATTTAAAATTCAATATATATTTAAACAATCTGTAAACACCAAGTCAGACAAACAGGAGGAAAAGTAAAAACAAATCCAGTCCATAGTCTTTTTTCCCCATTTTATTTCCTAAACTTAGGGTTACTTTTGCAAAAAATAGCAGTCATTTAATAATTTTTTTAGATATACAATTATTTATTCATTTGTAATAACATATGATACAAATGATAATAACATGTAATAAGGTTAGAATAAAACTAAATGGAGATTATTACAGGTGGTGTCATGTGTACAATAACTGTCCGTGTTTTATAGGATAATGTCTGTGATTTTATCAAAACTGTTTTTCGAATTTTATGTGTAGAGTATATGTTTTTATTTTAATAGACTTTATTTAATAATTTGTCGTAAAAATTGTATTCTTGTTTTTTTAATCCAGACGCAGATGAGGCCTTCTGTTTTAGCGGAATGCAAACTATATCTCTAATTATTATTATTATTATTATTATTATTATTATTATTATTATTATTATTATTATTGATGTTGTTGTTGTTGTAGACATTTCTTTTTTTTTTTTACAGTCACTTAAATTTTGCTTGCCTGGTCATGTTAATTGTTAGTTAATTTAAACCCCAAAACAATCTATCCTGATTTATTTTTATTTTTATCTTGTTTATTTTATTACGGAATTTAAACCCAGTGCGGTTGTTTATAACCTCCTTTTGAGCGTTCAGGATCTTACCATGTGGTTGAGGAGCGCCGCTTCGGCACTGCTGTACGGCATGAAGGCTCCGTACCGGTGCGCACTCCACGGATGCGCGTACATGCCGAGCAGAGGCGCGAGCGCAGCCGCAGAGCTCGCGGGACTCCCCGTTACTCCGCCGCCGCTCTCCGAGCCGCCATCCCGCGGCGGAGAAGCTCTCTCCACTCCATACACCTGCGGGAAGCCCAGCTGAGGGAAAGACATGTCCGGTTCCCGGAGGAAAAGTCACGGAAGAAGTAGAAGTAGGAGTCCGAAAAAACCTCCACGCAAACACATACACACACACACACGCGTGCGCACACACGAACGCACACACACACACACACACAATCCGCCGCGAGCGTCTCCGAGTTTGTGGTTGCTGTGGGAACGCGCGTTCCGCTCGGCCGCGTGCGTTGCTCTGCGTCTCCTGATCTGAAGTTGACGGGTTTGATTGGCACGCTACTTAAAGCGAGAGGCCACGCCCCCAGCAGGGCCACGCAATTTCTCCCTCTCTTTCTGTGTGAGTGTGTGTGTGTGTCTCAGTATGCATGCGCGTATTATAACACTTAATACTCTAGATTTGTTTACATGCAGCGGTTAAAGTGCGTGTGTGTGTGTGAATTGTCCTGACTATAATGTAAATGTAAGTATGACTTTGACCATGTGGATCATGACAGTGAGCCCTCTCTCTCTTTCTCTCTCTCACACGCACACACACACACACACACACACTAAATCATTTTACAGTACAGTATTAAATGTTACAATGGCTGCATGCCACCACATCACCCCCCCCCCACACACACACAGACACAGTTTAAACTACTAACCCTGCTTGTCGACAAATAAACAGTATTAATAGTTAGAATGCATGCTCTCTTTCTGTCTCTCTCTCTCTCTCTCTCTCTCTCTCTCAAACACACACACACGTTGTAACTACATTAACACTGCATGTAGAAAAAAAAGGAAACACACACATTTGCATGCACACAAGCTTCATATATTGCGTGACTTAAAACTTCCTCTTAACAGAAAAAGCTGTCGTTAACATTACAGCCTGAAGACGACTCTCAATCTTACGTACAAGTTCTTCTTTTTATTGGCAAAATAATTCCTAAGCTAACATCTGATAGCCTGGATCAGGATGGAGGCGGATCAGTGTGGAATGGAGGTGTGTTTAGCCCTCATTACCGACAGTGGATGAGAGGAGAAACCGCCCAACCCGGGGCAGATTGAGTCTGTGGGCTTTTTAATTGCAGCTCCTTCTTATCGCAACCTCTCAGAGGGATCAAATGGCCAGACTGAATGGAGCATTTCATTAACCCGTCACCTTATCACACGGCCAACCTGTGTGATGCTAATGCACCAATTACCATAGGCAGGGATCCGAGCTGGAGGTTACCGAGACTCTCTCTCTCTCTCTCTCTCTCTCTCTCTCTCTGATACACACAGTGTGTGTGTATGTGTGTGTGTGATTCTAATTGAGCTAAATTATCATTTTCACCTAAAATCATTATTACTGACAATTATTATATGCAGCCCAGCATCAGCAGTTCCTCCTTTCTTTTTCTTCTAAGTCTTCTGGGAACATTGGAGTTATTCCTGCATACTCATATTATCCATAGTTACATTTAACACTCGGACTCATCCATGAAACAAGTTAGTCCCTGTTCACTTGTTGATGAACCAAAAAAAAAAAAAAATTGCTGCTTGTTACTGAAGAAAACACAAAGTGCATGCTCTTCACTCTTGAAGACTTTCCAATGGAGGAAAACCTACTGACTGTTTATGCAGGATGTCTGTGATCTAAATAATTTAAAAGCAATCGGTGACAGGGTTTTTCTGAGCATCCTTTTTTCTAGCATGTAATATTGTCTCTCTAATAATTTTACTAATAGTCGAAACAAACATCTCACTGATTCTTGAACTTCTCAGCAATAAATAAATAAATAAATAAAAATAAGATTGCTGTAATTTTTTTAAATAAAAAAAATATAAATATAGCACACCATTAAAAAAAAAGTTGTAGTTGTAATTAAGCATTTATACATTAATTGTAATTTCATTGCAAAACAATAATAAATACATTTTTAAAATATTTTTTTTAAAAATGTATATTTTTAATGCTGTGTCCTAGCATCTGCAATACATTATTATTATTTTTTTTTTCTCAAAGACAAATACATGAACATTTTATATATAATTTTGTCAAAAGAGTTACAAATCAGTAGATCAGTAGATCTTAAACAGTATTAATTTACATTTCAAGAAAAGTTTAGTGCATTCATGCATATTTACATGCCTAATATTAAGTTCGTCAGAATCGCCAGTACATTTAGTAGAAATCTTGTACCCACACACACACACACACACACACACACACACACACTAGCATACTTCACAGGAGCTTGTCATCCACCTTCAAACCCTCACTTTCTCTTCACCGCTTATTAATCTTGGCGTTCCTACTCATAGTCCTAACTGTACGTGTATAATACATACAGGTGGTGTATTTCTATTTTAAAGAAGGGAGAGGAAACCAGCCCTGAGCTCTGAGCCCTGAGCTCCAACACCCACTCGTTTGTGTATTCATGAGGTGTGTGTGCTCATGTGGGCCTTTTTAACATTTCTATGCAAAAACACACACCAAAATACACAGAGTCCTGAGCTGCGGCTCGGTTCTGAACGCTTCCCTCTATTTAAATTTCGTGCCATGGTGGTCACATATATCACTTCTTCCCAGCTGTGTTTCGGCAGGACGTTTATAAGAACCGAGGGAGCTTTACCCAGAGTAAGATTTTACTCACTCCGTTTAGCAAGCTCAAATATTTACGGATTGCGTATTCAAACACCAGGAATCCGGCTTGTAATCAGCGTAGAGGTGCTGTGATGTGGCCCGACGCGAAGCTGTTTGCAAATAACGCACTGTGACATAATAACATATTGTGTTTTTATCCATTTATAACTACATTTAATGCTGTGGAATGTTTTGTTATAAAGTAGAAATGCACACTTGTTACCAAAGGATACACAAACTCCTCCATCTTGAAGACTTTCCCATGGTGGAAAAACCTGACTGCTGATGCAGCGCTGACACTGGAGACTCCTTCCATCACTAAATATCTCCTTTCTGAAAACGTCGCCACGTTAATAATTACATTTTGAAATCTTTTTATCATGGAGTAACAAGCCAGTGATTTTCAACCACCATTGTTGAACGCCTGTGCATTCGATGTAGTGCCTGGCAGAGTACTCTTCCAGAATACTCCTCCACATCAGTAATAATAACCTTATTAATTCCTGACAATAGAAACAAGGACGCAGATTATTTTATATGCCTGAGAAACAGGCTACAGTGGTGAATGAGAGAGCCCAGGTTTCACACTGAGAGAGTATAAACTAAATGAGAAATAAAAATTTTCATCATATACAATGTTTTAGTCTATAGTGTGTCATTTTGTAAAAATATTGGATTGGTCGTGGGAATTTCTTCTTTTTTTCAATGTAAAAAATGTGCCATACCTCATGACACTGTAATAAACCATACAGTGAGCTGTTACTACGGCAACCATATTGTATTAAAGTGAGTGCATTAGTATAAACCTGGGATTTGAATCCAATCTGGCTGATCAGACTGGTATGTAAAATTATTTAATAGCTGCAGTTTATTTCACTGTGATCTGGTAAGGTAGTGATGCTCTGTGTGTGTGTTGTTCTGTGTAGTGTTTATACTTTTTTACAGCATGTGCACAGCTGTAGTACTATATAGCATGCTGCTGTCAATGTAGTATCTACACTATGCATGTGAGGGAATTTTATGTATGGTGCACATATACAACAAAAAGTGCAGTACAGTTTACAGTATGTACAGTGTATATCCAAGACGTGCCCAAAAAGCTGTTTTATTTTCCTCGAATATTATATGAACTCATTTCACTCTTGATAAAAAAAACAACAACGAAATATACAAAATGATTCCTATGATGATTCGTGTGAGTCAAATGAAAATCTGAGCATCTGTTCTTCATTTCGAGTTGTTTATTGGAAATAGTCACAAAATCGCATGGTTTTTCTACGTAATCTCCATTTTGTTGAATGTCTGTGTTCCAGCTTTGTCTGGATTCCTCTAGAGAAAAAAAAATTTAATGATGCAGTCTAAAGGTTTTCGTTGGACTCTTCCTGGAAATAACACGCTGAATAAGAGTAACATTGATTGTTTAAAAAAATATGCATGTTGTAGATATTCTTCTTCGTCTTTTTATTATTATTATTATTATTATTATTATTATTATTATTATTATTATTATTATTATTATTATTATTATTAATTGTTTTGTTTTATTTGTTTTAGTTATTATTTTTATTTCATTATTGTTTTATTAGACTATTTATTTATTTATTTATTTATTTATTTATTTATTTATTTATTTATTGCTGCTGTTGATGTTCGTATAAATTTATTTATTACTGTTTATTTTTGACCTCAAAACCGAACAAAACTCATTAGCAGTTCTCTATACTCAAATCACTCTACGAGTTACTATTTATAATGAATTCAACTTTCCCCAAAAGTTATAAAGGAATAAAAGTAATATTTTATGCTTTTATTTTAAAAGGGAAACAAACGAAGCACTTCTGAGGAATGGATTTGATTAAGATTCATCATGGATCTTACAGCATGTAAAATATTCCCCTTTCCTATTGTGTCTATCTTTGTTAGTCTGTTTCATTTTGAGGAATAGATAGAGAGTAATGAATGACAATGTAACACACCCTCTGCTGTAATGTTTCAGAGCAGATCTCTTCATATAATCTGAGCCCTCAAATTTGTGAAGGTTTTCTGCGTTCTGGCTCGCGTGTCATTTTAGTCCGATCTGCCTACAGTCTCCAGTTAAAGGATATGATTAGGGGCTTTTAATAAGATATCCTCTCGATTGTCATCTTTCACTCCATCTCCATCTGCTTCTGTATGTGTGTGTGTGTATGTGTGGGATATGATGACACAGGGGAGCAGAGCTCATTTTGCAGTCCATTAGCACAGGGCAGGACTCCAATTCCCATGAGTCCTGATCATCCACGTTTCCTCTCCCTGCTGCTCGCACACCATGAATCTCTTCACCTCTCGAACCTCCCTCTCACTCGCTGACCTTTTTAACACTGTTGGCTAAACACTGTCTCCTTCTATAATGAGCAGCAGAAACAAATGAATTAAAGTGTCTGTGTGTGTGTGTGTGGGTGTGTGTGCTGAGGTAAATTACTGATATGGGAAGGAATATTGAAGGATATTACTTCTATTATATTTATCTGTGCATGTGTGTGTGTGTGTGTGTGTAAGAGAGAGTGTGTGTGTGTTTAAAATATGCAATTTTATGACTTTTTTTACTCTTCCTTTTTTTTCAGTTGATCAATAACATCTTACCATCTTAACAGATATCAGATATGTTTTTCCAGTCAAGTCACTTCTTTGAAACAGTAAACTAAATTCCGACACTAAACCCCAGGAATGACAACCTCACACACACACACACACACACACATGCACACACACAGAATATTTGAACACTAGTATAAACTAGTTTGAAGTGCTGCTCGAACCAATAGCTATAAAAAGGTTCATTTCCTCCTCCTTAATCACATGACTCTCGCGTTCACGTGTTAATATTTCACATGGAGTGTATGTGGGTTTTTTTCACACGATTCATTTGTTTTACATGTATTTTATTTTATCTTTTTTTTCCACATCATTTCGTAAAGATCACATGATAACTACGCTTTTTAACATTGTTTACTTATTTTCATATATAAAATATTACTTAATTTTTACGTGATTTTGTGCATACTATCTATCTATCTATCTATCTATCTATCTATCTATCTATCTATCTATCTATCTATCAAAATATTCATCAGTTCATTTATTTACACATGATTTGTCTCGATTATTTTATTTTTGCATGTGATATTTTCAGGAGGCATTTCTTCATAATCCACATCATTTCCATCTGATATTATTTCACAAATGTCAGAGATTTATTTATTTATTTTTTTTTTAAATTTTATTTTATTTTATTTTTTGTTTTTCACAATCCTTCTATTTTCATAAGACTTCACATGATCTCATATAACATATTTTTTAAAATTCAGTTCTCCATTTGAATTCATTTATTTCTCTAAACCTTTTCCTCTTTTATTTCCCTTTCTTTTTCCTTTATTTACGGATTATTTACACATGATAGTCACTTGTAACTCATATGACTTCATTTCTCATTAGTAATGAGGAATTCTTGTTCATATGCCATTAGAAATTATTCTGATATACTTATTCTTCTGATTATTATTATCGTTATCTGATATCACGAGAGTTTCAGGTCATAGCATTTTTTTGATCACATACATGATTCACAGAAAAATTCCACGTGTTATTTCATAGGTGTTAACTCACAATACGTGTGATTATCAAGTGAAAAGTTAACTGGAAGCAATGGCCTTTATAATAACAGTTTGTGCTGGGCAATATCCACAACAGGGCTGCTTATTTAAGTTAATTATCCCTGAAGAACGCTTTCATGTAGCTGCCCGCAGGTCTCACGTGGACATTACAGCTCCTGTCTTCCGTTAATTGACAGATAAAGGAGTGTAATGGCCTCTGGAGGTGTTGTAAGTGACAAAGGCATAGAGGGTAATGAGTGTAGATCTCACTGAAGAACTCCTGTGTGAGACCATCATTGTTTCATTTCCCTACCTGGTAGAGGGAGAATAAAAAAAGAGAGAAACATGGGGGAGGGAAAAGAGCTCCATGAGAATGCAGCTACTCCGCCTAATGAACGGGTTTTACATTCTGTAATGACGGGTATGTCGAACCGTCGCTGGAAAAAACACACTTTCTCATAGGAGCCGAAAAGACGCTTTGAAAGCAAGAGGTATTTATTTCTTTTTTCCTTCATGTAGATTCTATAATAATAAAAAAAATCGTGTTTATTGAATGCTCAGTTCTGACTGGTCAGAAGGATTTATTTTCTTTAACAGTAGATTTGTTATTGTTTCTATAGTAACAACAAAATGCTAAGAAAAAATAGATTTTATAAAAAATAACACGCATATTATACCTGTTTTCTTTGTTTATTTACCGTTTTTTGGAAGGAGTCTCCAGAGTCAATGTTTATAACAGTCAGAGGTAATGCGTTATTTTTAAGCTCTTAAAAGTCTTTAGGTTTCTCCATAAAGCAAACAAACAAACCAACAAAAAAACTACATTTCTCTTTATTCTGCAATATTAAATGGAACAATAAATAGCTAAAAAGTACACCGGAAAATTAAAACACTTCCAGAGGCGCTGTTATAGGATTATTGCTAATTTGCTTCGCACCGGATGACATCACAACACCCCTATGGTTGATTATTTTCCTCTAACAGCATGCCCCCTGAGTGTCTTATTCCTCACACATATCACGGTGAGGGAAATCTAGCCTGAGGCAAAATGGCCTCAGTAGTTATTCCTCACCATCAATTAGTAGATGGGTCAAAGTTTGAGTGTAATCAGGTCTTTAGAAGAGTCAACGGGTGTCATTAAGTGAGTAAGATCCTCAGATAACACGAACTCACTTTAGCAAAGGTCAATTGCCTTCAGCATGATGGTGCAGATCATTACTCAAACCCGAGCCGGGATTTTGCTCTATATGTTTTTTTTTTTTTTTTCACAGCGGCTCACCAATTAACCGGCGCGGATCCACACCGTTAGCCATTTAATTTAGCTCCATCACTTCCAGCAGAGATTCTGAATTTAACTGATGTTTTACATGATTGCTGACCAAATTCTCCAAGTCCTCCACCCACCGCTGGGAGCACAACAAAAAAGCTTTCAAGCAGGTTCTCCTCAGAAGCTATGCATTTGATTCGCTTTCACAGATTATTTACCCCTTTGTTTCTCGACTAGTCAGTTTTCAGTTTAATGCTTAGCCGTCACAATTATCTATTAGCATTACTTTCAAGCCTTGTAGGTTGTTGTTCTGAGAGGCTCAGCGCTCTTTGTAGGGGGCTGTGACACTCTGAAGGGGGTCCTATTGGTTAACACAATGGAGGAGGGGGTGAGGGAGTGAGTGAGTGTGTGAGATGCTTGGTTTGGAAAGACACCCTGGAGCAGAACCTTGAGTTCAGTGTATCGATGGAGACCTTCTCTGACTGCAACAAAGAACAAAGAAATCCTTAAAAAGAAAAACCACCACTGGAGCATATCATATTCTGGAAGTCAGTCAAGCGAGTAAGCTGTAATTATGGTGGAAAGAAAGCAATTACATTCTTAATTTTAGATCGCGTTTTTCCCCCTAAATCGTTGCAGTAATTGACTCAAATGTGTTGCGAGTGCTACGATTTATCAGTTGTTCCTGATTATTTTCATTAGGTCTCCTGATAGTAGGACTGTTCTCCTGCCATCTGTCTCATCATCTCGCCATAAATTTTCAAAGAGCGCAGCAGGCTGTTATCTCAATCGCCAAAATGTGGCCCGAGCGCTCACGGCTGCGCAGGACCTATGGGATGGCGGCCGGTTCCCTCAGGAGCGAGTCGCCCTCATGGAGAAAGGATAAAGTGGGTATCCCTTACAGGGCTGACCTTCATCCACTTACCAACCCCCAGTGGAGCAAAGGCCTACATCAGTCACCACCACCGAGCCTATTGTCTGAGCCGGGATTTAATCAGGTATTAGTTACCTCAAACTGCAGCGGAGAGGCAGAAGAAAAGGCTTAAGTGATCTCCATGGCTATCCTATAGCTCACACTCGAGATCAAAGACTCGGGGATGCTGGAGGAACAAAAAGTGGAATTAAAGTTACATATGTGGTCTATAAAAAGACACAAAAAGCTGTTTTGAATTGCTTTTTGACATATTAATAACCACATCTGATGCGTCTTTCCCAATACTACTGTAAATGTACTTGTGTTAAATTACTACAGGCTGAATTACATTTTAGTGTTAATATACATTTAAATAATTTTTAAAAAATCTTTAATATAGTGTTATAGAAATTCTTCACACTTTATACTGACAAATATATATTTTTCTTTCTTTTTTTTTTTTCAACTTCCCAAAGTGAATGAGCTTTCAAAATCAGTGTTGTGATTTCTCTATGAATTAATCAATGGAAAATTAAAATTTACATTAAAAAAAAATCTCTCTCGCTCTCTCTCTCTCTTTCTTTTTACATCATCAACCACAGAAAAATTTGAAATGTAGCTATCTGTATATAGTGAATGCAGAAAGTAAAACATATAATGCATGTCATTCACTCTGTCACTCTCAGACTGACTTTTTTGTCCGAGGAAGTGCCTTATTCCTTGCTCATCAGATGTAATATCCCAAAGAATGCGGGCCGCAGAGCCGAGTGCAACCCATATGTTTCTGCTTCCTGCCTGAAAATTCTCCAAACTTCCCTTGAAAATCCCTAAATCCAACCTGGGGAAATTTCACCCCTGCTATCAGAGCCAGTGTCCCACCAAAAAAAAACCCTCTCATGGGTTATAATTACAAAACCAACAGGACATGGATGGCGTACGCGTCGGGACAGAGACGATGCTCTGAGACGGAGAAACGGAGATGGGAGGTGGGGGGGTGGGGGGATCGCTGGCCTGCTCCTCCGTAGGGAGCTTATAACTGCAAATGCCAAACTGTCATTAAGCAGTCAATGGCCTCATTATAGCTTTAAACATGGCTTAAGTTAAAAGAGAATACATTATTAATTTCAGACACGTCCAAATACCTGATTCATTATTCATGTCTATTATTTATGCTCCAGCAGAAGTGCACACGTTTTGCGATCTCCTCACATTAGCAGCGCATGCGGACGAATCCACAGCGATGGATGATGGAGCGGTTACGCTTACAGCAGCGACCTGTGATCCCCTACACTCCTCCTCATTAACGTTCATTTAGCAGGCAGAAGGCAATGAAGCTCTCCCGCCAAGGCCGCAAACACGAGGGCTAATTAGCACGGGTGTGATTTCTTTTCCCAGTTAACGGCGGTATTAACTTTTGATAGTCCTCTTGCTGTTTGTTTTTTCACCTGCTGCTGATGGAGCGTCACATCTGCCGTTCAGCTTTCTTATCGTAAAAACCGAGAGTCTATTACAGCAAGATGTTAGCAGTGAAAAGATTCATTTGTTTATACAGTAGATATGGTAATAAATCTCGGCCGGAGGATCGCTGATATTCGTACATCACATGGTGTCTGTTTTTGCATTTTGTGTTCATTTTTCCAAAAAAGTTCTGCAGATTTTAATACAGGTAGATATTTTGTACAACCAAAAATCTGTCATTGTATGATGTACCATTTCACAATCAGTGTAAACAAATGAAAGAATGATGTGAGTCTGATGTGAGATGAATCAGGACTCTGTTGGCTTTCAGTGTGTTTTAGACATGTGTTTTTCCCTCTGTTGGATAACCTTACATAGAATTTCAGTGGCTGAAGATAAACACCTTCACATTTTAGCTGCTTATGAACAAGCACTTGGGGCATCTCAGACAGCAGAAATGGGTTTAATATCGACATTTACTTTGAAGATGCAAACATTTGTGTGAAATAAAATAACCATTTTTGTTTTTCTGGAACTTTTCTATGAATATATTGCCCCTAGTAGGCTAGGTAAAAACAGACACTACAAATTTTTAAAGCTCTGAGGGTCTACTTTCATATGAGCTTCATATTAAGCACATGTAAAATGTACTGATTGCAGCTCTGAAGCGATTTCTGGTTCTGAATATGGAAGAAAAAAAAATATTTAAACACAGTAGAAAGCATGGATCAGAGGTTTCTAAAGGAAATGGACGTGTATATCATAATGAAGCTTTTCATGAATTACATGACTTGACACGGCATAACTTGTGGAATGGGCGGAGCTTAAAGCCCTCTTCATGATTTCAGATAATGCGACTCGTTAACAAATTTTCTAATGAGTTTTAATAGTTTTGATACTATTTACTATGATGTAGTGAATCAAACTTGAATGTAATATAAAACTGAAAAATCAAGTTTTATTTATTTGATTTTCTTTCCTGTGATTATCTTGTCAGGTTGTTAGGCTGATGATCCACAAAGACTCTGACATGATACTCTTAACATCTCTCTTTCAATCTTTGTGCCTCCACACACACACACACACACACACCAGATTGTGGTGATGTGAAGCTCAATTAGAGCAGCCTGTGCTAAGCTGTTGTTTCAGCAAACACTGCAGTGGTGATAGCCCCTATATAATGCAATTAGATCACCAGCACTGTGTTTACTCACCCAACACAGAGGTCATCTACGAAAATAAGCTCATATGATACTGTATGCCAGATCTCTTAGCAGGGTTCTAATCTTTCCGATCAAACAAAAACAAAAGAGAGCGTCTTAGCCACAACACGGGAATTTAGATACTTAAGACAGCCAGAGGAAGGATAATGAACCTGAAGGGAAAAAAAAGAGAAAAGGTAACTAATAATGGAGGATTTTTATCACTTCTTTTCTCCATGTATGTGTTATAAAGGATAAGTTGACAAACCTGAGATAAAAAAAAAATGTTTGAGGTGCTTAAAAACCACACTTGTGAGTATGTTGGGATAAAGTTCATGTGACTTTGCTGTAAGCGTAAGAACGTTGCATGCCTCACTTCATACTTAACACACACACACACACAGAGGATAATTACCTAAGTCATGACAGATTGCCTCACCGTAGGTCACTTTACAGGGTCTCCCCCAGCCCAGAGGCCATCTCTCTCAGCCGCGACTCGTGCAGTGTCTGATAGGAGACTTTCTCTCCAGGGGAAATGATTTCCACCTGGCTGAATGGCAGAGTTTCTGGTGCTTCAGCAGGAGCAGATTGGCACAGGGCCGGAGAGTGGGTTACGCTGCCATCTGTCCCCATAAAGTGCTCCGTGTGTCACCCTGCTGGTAATGAAGCACTAATGATGGAGAAGTCTGTATATCTATTATGGCATCTCCGAATAGGTGTGTACTTATATCCTGCTGTTTCTACAAATATTACATGCACTTGGTATGAAATTTATAAATGTGGTCAAAAGGTTAGTAGGGATGTTCTGAATAGGAGCAATGAGATGGTGTCAGAAGAGTCACAGGCAAGCAGGCAGCCGGATATCTAAGTAAAAAAAAAAACCCATACAAATCATGATAAATGATTTTATATTAAAAAAAGGATTTAAGAAAAATAAAAGATCACTTTTCCGCCCCAACCCTAATCTTTGTATATTGTTATAAATAAAAATAAAATAAAATAAAATAAAATAAAATAAAATAAAATAAAATAAAATAAAATAAAATAAAATAAAATAAAATAAAAAAATAAATAAATAAATAAAATATATGTATTTATAATTATACCACAGCTTTTTTCTAAAAATCTGTTTATATTTCAAAGCAAACAAATCAATCCAATTTCGCATTTCTCTGAGTTTTCTAAAAAATAATTCAGAAAATTGATCATTCTTTAATTATATAAAAAATGTGAAACTTTATATACATTAAAAATCCCAACATATATAAATCTGGGTCAAAAGCATGTTCCCAAAATAATATCTATAAAAAGAATTGCTGCTGACGTTTTTTTTTACTTATGATATAAACATAGTCATGAGTCCTATCACATTATACTCCATGGCTTAGGTGTAAATATTCAAATTAAAATGATATAAAGTGTGTTTGTAAGTTGTTGGGTCACCGTGAGTGACCAAAATGTCTACAACACACCTAGGCATCAATTCTATAAATCTCTGGAATTATTCTGCAGGAATAAACTTTGAAAAGATTTTCGCTCAGTTGTTTGGTTGATGATGGAGAGCACCACTGCTCCAAAATTCCACTTAAAGCTCAAAGCATATGATTTACGTCATTTTTATCCTCATCAAACCATCCAGTGAGCCCTTCTGCCTGTGCATGGTGGGCGGAGTCATCCTGAGACAGACCACGCCCATCAGTATAGGCATGGCTGACAAGAATTTTGGGTTGATCTGGGGACACAAACCATGCCAGAAAAATAAATAAACACCATTTTCCTTTAATTTGTCACTTGTCTGCAAATGTATATATTGTAAGCCTTTATTTCCAGATCTGTGAGTCAGTAGAAAATGGAAAAATTTCCGTCACTAGAAAATTTTTCTCTTCGTCCTTGCTTGTGCTACGTCATCAAGCAGTGCTCCCTAATTGCTGCCGCTGGCTTTACTGGCAGCATGTCTGCGTCTCTTTCTCTGTGTCTCGTTCAGGGACTATGTAAAGACTCAGTTTAGATGACAACACACACACACACACACACACACACACACTGGTTGGTTGTGCTGGAAGCCCTGAGGGGATGTGGAGAGGAGCAGAGCTGTAGGTCTGTTTGAAGTTCAGCAGATTATCACCTCCGCTTTTCTCTGACTGAAGAGAGCTCGAGCTAGGAGCGTCTCCTAATCCACCTGCGAGAGCGGAAAGCCAGAGGATCACATTTAAAGACAAATTTAACCGTCGCTGCATAATAAACCTATATTTTGTGGCTGGGTTTAAGGTTTATTGATTTGTCCAGTGCCACAGAGAATCTAATTTTATATGCAAAGCACATCCTCTTGCTGGAAAGTGAAAATCCTGCAAATATTTAACCCTGTGCGCTCCTGCATGTGTGTTTGAAGTCTTTTGGCTTGTGTGGGGGTGTTTGCTGAGCGTATACAGCTAGGTCAGAGGTTGAGCTGAACCCCTGCGCTCAGTTAATAGAATATGGCCGAGCTCGGTCCAGAGGTCAGAGGTCGCCCGGGTACAGTAGGAGTGTCCGAAACACTCCATCATGCTCCCACTGTGTGAGAAGAGCGGGGCTTTCTTTGAAAACGTGACACTGCCACGTCCCCACGATTCGCTCTAAAACTCGTCCCCCATTCACCGAGTTGCTATGAGACTCGGTGGCGTGAGCAGCGCATGCGATTCCCCCGGGTAGTTTAGGCCTCGTTTGCATTGTCTAAGGCAGTGTAAGTGGTAATCATTAGACACCATTAAACAGCAGGAGCATTTCACAGCTTATTGGGCGCCTGAAAAGAGAGCATCCACTAAACCCGGCCTCCCGAAGCCATCTCTGAGAGAGAAAGGAGAGCAAAGGAGCTGTGTGCTATTAGAGGTGGAGAAAAGAATGAGGCTAGTTAGAAGAGAAGGGGAAAAAAAGAAAGGAGGGGTGGGGAAGTAAAAAGTGAAAAACAACAGAGCAATGCTGTAAAAGAAATGACCAGCCAGTCACATATTGTCTGCGTTTCTTTTGTCTAATGGTGAAAGGGAGGAGCTGCTTTAAAACGATACAGGGTGAGAAAGGGGGAAATCTGGGGGATAAGAAACACACCTAATGTTAGCCCATAAATCCTACAAATCCTTAACTTCATTACATGGCAATTATCATCTGTAATTGCGAGGACAAAAGCTTTGGACCGGCTCTCAGGCCTGGAGAAGGCATACAAGGGTCAGGCTTTTTGCATAATATTGAGTGAATGGATTCACTGCAGACAAAGCAGGCGTATCTGTTCAAAGATGGTTAAAGTTTAGGCTTTTTATTTATATCAGTCGTAGGAAGTGACCAATCTGGGGCCGACAACTTTATGCTTGTAGGCAATATTTGATGTGACGGATTGAGAGCTGTTCTGAGGTCAGTTGTTCATTGTGCACAGTTTATTACTCCCTCGGGTTACTTCATGTTTACATGTGTGTTTGAGCAGTTTGGGAGAGTGTGATACCTACAGCTAGACTTTGTTGTGGGAAGTTGATATCATGGATAAATAAGATACAGGTTAATTTACATGGCTTACATATATGATTAAGGATACAGTATATCCAGCTTGAAAAACAAACAAACAATATGAGTTAATGTTATAAACAAGTCATTAAAAACTCTACTAAAACAGTGTGGCTTCTGAATGGAAAAAGGCAAATATCACTGAAAATCTACATCAAACAAGCAAATAAATATATAAATATATAAATATATAAATAAGTAAGTAAATAAATAAATAAATAAATTGGCAAGTTCAATCCAAAACTGAAGGCAAAGATCAATCTAATAGGAGCATAGGAGAAGAAAATACAATCTGATCCAATTACCAAAATATTAGAACCTATAAATAAATAAATAAATAAATAAATAAATTTGCAAGTTAACAATGCAAAACTGAAGGCAAAAATCAATCTAATAATAATTAAAAAATATTTTTGAGACCCACAAAATCTTATTTATCAAATGTATTTTATATAAAAAGAGTCGAAAAATGTGCAAGCCTGGCACACACTGGTGATTTTTGTCACCGAAGCAACATTTCTGAAATGCAACACACACCACAGTATAATTTAAATACTCACACCTCTTTACAGGGGTGCACAAACTTTTGCTCCTAACTTTATATATCTCAGCACACTGTCTCGACATTGTTATCTTCACCTGTCTTTGAACTACTATATACATTGCTATATAATATACATTGCTATTTATTTGCTCAATCCTTCCCCAGGGAGGTTGTGCTTTAGTTTTAGCTCCTGGGCTGTTCTCATTTTAGTCAACACTTTTAAAAAAAGCTCTCTCTCAAACACACACACACACACACACCTTTTCAGAGAGCTCCTGTTACTCACTACACACGCCAGTGCACTCATTCAATACCGGATGCTTTTGTTTTAAAAAAAGGAGTAGAGTCGAGTGAAAAGAAATAGCACAATAATATTTCAATTGATTGAGACCTTCCTCTTCTCAAATTTAACCTGCCGCAATAAGCTCGCTGGCAGAGGTCAAGCGCGTTCGTCTGCCGTCATCACTACCTTATTAACCGGGCGAGAGAGACAAACACGTCGCACAAAAGCACCATTCAGGTTCAGGGTTCTCGCCGGTGGAGCTCGAGTGTAAGGACGCCTGAACACATAGGGGTCAAATATTTAATAAGCTGCTTAAATGATAACGTCTTACTGGACGGCTTGCTCTAAATCTGAATGTGTCTCTGATTAGTCTGGATAATTTATCAAATATCGATGATTAGTGGCCATGTTCTTACAGTAGATTCACTTACTTGGTGGCCAAATATCAGTCTCTAGCTGTTCAAGTGCAGATGAACCGTGATATACTGATATTTTCCTGACTTCAGGCCAATAATCATGGTCATACTTGGAAACAAGGAAAATAAACAATAAAAATTTGATCAGATTTGATTTTTAACATTTGTATTTATCATGTCACGACGCTATGAAACCATCTGCCTCGGTCTGAAGATGTCGATTCATTTTCCCTAACAGCATCTTTGACAATAGTGACAGCTATATTTCAAATTTATACTGAAATAATAGCACCTTCTTCTTCTGCATAATAATATGTATGGGTAATAATGGACAGAAAAACAAGTGTTGTTAGTTTACAAAGAAGTATTTGCACTTTGCACACTTTCATGGAAAGAGTCTCCAGTTTCAGTGCTTTGTAACAATGCAGGACAGAATCTGGTTTCTAACATGACAGGCTGTGTTTATTTATTTATTTATTTATTTATTTATTTATTTCTGTGTCTTAACTTGTGTCTTAAAAGAGTTCACCTACAGGCTTGTCGTGAGGATGGTCTACAACATTAAATGTATAAATATTTATATAAATTAACTGTAAGATGTTTCGGTAAATGAATTAAAACCTTTCGGTGTGTTATAAAAGGAACATGCTGTTATAAGGAAAGAAATTCACTTTGGCTGAATTCCTAGTGCCAAATATTCTCCTATAACAGAATGGTCCACTGTGATTTATTTCTTAACTATGGGATATAAGGAGGGTCACCTGTAGTAGTAGTAGTAGTAGTAGTAGTAGTAGTGGTAGTACTGGTAGTAGTAGAAGTAGCAGCAGCAGCAGTAGTAGTAGAAGTAATAGTAAATGTAGTAGTAGTAGTAATAGATGTACATGTAGTACTTGTAGTAGTAGTAGTGGCAATAATAGATGCAGAACTTGTAGTAGTGGTAGTACTTGTAGTAATACATGTAGCAGTAATAGTAGTAATAGTAAATGCAGAACTAGTAGTAGTGGTAGTACTTGTAGTAATACTTGTAGTAGTACATGTAGCAGAAGTAGTAATAATAGTAGATGCAGAACTAGTAGAAGTAGAAGTAGTAGATGTAGACCTAGCAGTAGTAGTAGTAGCAGTAGTAGTACTTCTACTAGTAAATGGAGTAGTTGTAGTTGTAGTAGTAGTAGTAATAGTAGATGCAGAACTAGTAGTAGTAGAAGTAGTAGATGTAGACCTAGCAGTAGTAGTAGCAGTAGTAGTACTTGTACTAGTAAATGGAGTAGTTGTAGTTGTAGTAGTAGTAGTAATAGTAGATGCAGAACTAGTAGTAGTAGAAGTAGTAGATGTAGACCTAGCAGTAGTAGTAGCAGTAGTAGTACTTGTACTAGTAAATGTAGTAGTTGTAGTAGTAGTAATAGTAGATGCAGAACTAGTAGAAGTAGAAGTAGTAGATGTAGACCTAGCAGTAGTAGTAGTAGCAGTAGTAGTACTTGTACTAGTAAATGGAGTAGTTGTAGTAGTAGTAGTAATAGTGGATGCAGAACTAGTAGTAGTAGTAGATGTAGACCTAGCAGTAGTAGTAGCAGTAGTAGTACTTGTACTAGTAAATGTAGTAGTTGTAGTAATAGTAGATGCAGAACTAGTAGTAGTAGAAGTAGCAGTAGTAGTTGTAGTACTAGTTAGTAGTAGTACTAGTAGATGTAATAGTAGTAAATGTAGTAGTAGTAATAGTGGATGCAGAACTAGTAGCAGAAGTAGTAGTAGTAGTAGATACAGAACAAGTAGTAGAAGTAGTAGTAGACACAGAACTAGTAGTAGAGGCAGCAGCAGAAGTAGTAGTAGTAGTAGTAGTAGTAGTAGTAGTAGACACAGAACTAGTAGTAGAGGCAGTAGCAGCAGCAGCAGTTGTAGTAGTAGTTGCTGTAGAAGAAGTAGTAGTAGTAGTAGTAATAGTAGATGCATAACTACTAGTAGGAGTAATAATAGTAGTAGTACTTGAAGTAGTAGATGTTGTAGTAGTTGCTGTTAATGTCCTTATGTTTACATCTGTAGTATTTTTACTAGCACAGCACTGCTCTGTGTACGCTATTGTATTGTGTTGTGTTGTATTGTATTGTATCTACACACTGTTTGCACACATGCACTTTATGTCCTATTGTGTTAGTGTACTTAGTTCTGTGTTGTTTTATCTAAATCCAGGGTCCTGAAGGAATCTCATTTCATTTCACTGTGTGCACCAGATAAATTTGATTAAAATGACAATAAAAGCTTCTTTACTTAGTGACTTAACTAGTAGAAGCAGCAGTAGTAGTATTACTACTTGTAGTAACTCTGTATATAACTAAAAGAGAACATTTTAAATCTATAGCAAATTATCATCAATCAAAATGCTAACAAATGTTACTGTATGTTATCACGTGACTGCTGTGTGTAAATATCAGCCCATGTTTGTATTGTCATACAAATAAAAACAGCTCAAGCAATGCACGTTTTATGGATTGCAATCACAGCAACCCTGATGCCATAAAATAATGTCTGTCTGTGTCTGTGTGTGTGTGTGTTTTTAAGAAGAAGGATATTAAGGAGGTGTTTTAAACTCCGACGCTCATTCCCGAAGCTTTACTTCCTCCTGAGGAGAATAAAGACACACACACAGACACGTTCGACATATATGCCAGACAACACAGACACAACACCTCTTTCTCTTTCTGTCTGCTTCTTCTAACATGTTTACACACATTTACATTTATTTATCGGCAGATCTCAAGTGACTTACAAGTGAGGCTGACTCAAATCCAAGCACAGAGCTGTTAAAGGAGCAGATGCTGACACAAGTGCTGCCCCAGGAAGCAAATGAGTGATGACACACACCTTCATCTGCCCAAATACGACGACAAACTCATCCGACAATCAAAATTCTTACCCTCATTTAAGTCAGTTTCTTTTTTAAAACATATCTCTACTCGACTTGAGCTCTTCCTCACCCCAGACTCTTGCCTTTTGCACATTACATTTCAAAATAAAACTTTCAAATGTTACTGCAATCACTATCCATCACTTTAACCACGCATTCTGTCAGAGTTATCATCATGCTAGCTAAAGTTTCAGAGATTAGCATCATATTTAGCCAAAATCTTTCGTCGCTTTAACTAAAATAACTGTGCGAAGTATTTAATGTTTTGAATCGTTCTTGTACTTTTACTGTTATACATGAGTACATTTAAGTTTATCAGGCTCTGAAAAATGAAACCATTGTTTCTTCAGCCTAAATAGCGTAGCTAGCTAGGTTTTCTGTAAGGAGATGTTTATTTAGCATTTTTTGGGAAGGAGTTAAAGCTGTATTTTTCTGACATGGGCGAGTATTCAAGAGTTGTACAACATGAAATGTAACTACTAATGGATAAAAAGTACAATGTTTAGTTTTTTATCAAATAAATAAAATCTAGCATTGGGATTAGAAGTGTGAAGGATGAATAAAACATATCCACTTCAGAGGAAACAACACAAAATATTCCCGCAGCGGTATGTTTACTGTTAATAATGCTAAAAATGATTATTTTTTATCTTCTGGAACAAACACCTCAGTTAGCTCTTCTAAAAAAAGCCTCTTCAGTGGTGACCTTGAGTGAAATAAACAGATTTTGTCTCTGGAGCTGGAAATGCTTTTATTTTGTGAGAGACCCTCACTGTTAAAGCTTGTACATGTCAGTGTGAGATTCAGTGTACATCCTCAACTCCAGCCTGAGACACTCTGTGTGTGTGTGTGTGAGAGAGAGAGAGAGAGAGGGGGGGGATAATTAATGAACAGTTAGTGTAGAGAAGCAGGTTCCTGTTGAGGGGCTCGTTACTGAGCGTCCCTGTGTATCTGACCCCTACCGTCACACCGGTGTCTCTCTAACTACACACACACACACACACACACACTTAATGAGTCTTGAGGGAGTCATTAGAGAGCAGAGCAGAATAAAGACACTAACCAAACATCATCTCCCATATGGGCTCGCTCTCTTCCTCTCTCTTTTTCTATCTCTCTCTTGCACACATACACACACATAGTCACATAGACAAAGACACACACACACACACATAAGCTGATGAGGCCATCTTGTATCATGAGCTGTCCAGATTGCCTCTGGCATGTGCTGAGATATATGTGTGTGTGTGTGTGTGTTTGGAAAATACAAGTGGATGTGGGAAAGCTGTTCAGCTTTCAGCCTGAGAGGCTTGGATTAAAGATAAGTCAAGTAATAGAGACGGGTGAGTAATCAAGGCTCAGTCCCGGTGCTAACTCATGTCTGCTCAGAGCATCAGCCATTTTAAGCAACAAATGATAGAACAGGTAGAATCAGTAATACAAAGACACCTTTTTAGTTTAATTACGTCTTATTGTGAGTGTTTACACAGTGTAATCTCAGCGCCAAAGGGACTTTGGGCTTTCCCATAATGCACCGTGAGCCCAGCGCTGGTTTGAACTATGTTCTTTACTGTGCAGCTTGTCAGTAATTAGCTGATGCTAACCTTATAGTTTTAACTGACAGCATTCTGTGGTTTGCTAACAATAATATTATATAGTCTAAATAATGTGCCACGCAAAAAAGGGGTTTAATCATTCTAAAATGTGGGAAAGTGTTTTAACAAAATATGCTAATTAGCCGAAAATTAGCTACAGAGTTGTGAAGTAACACAAAGTCTGCTTTTTAAACATTTTTATTTCACTTGAGTTTTTCTTTCAGCAAATATGTTTGACTATTACTCACTTCATTACAAAATAAGACTACTTTCTACTCACTTTTTATTTAAACGTCACTACATTTCTCTATAATCACATATCTGTAGTCATTAGCTCACTTTCAGGCTACTGAGAGAAATAAACTATAACAGATGTGACAAAAAATAAGACATAAAACACATCACTGCGATTTATCAGCTGCTGCTTACACGCTGTTTGTATTGCAGCATCTAGCTGTCAGCTAGTTTATATCATCAGTTATTGTCATGCAGGCTAGCTTTGAAGAACTTAGCAATAAAGTTGTTGTTTGTTAGCTAACATAGCTACTTGGTAAAGCTACTTGGCACAGGTTTACCTTAGGATGGCTTTTTCTTTCTCTTTTAACCTTTATTTAAAATTTAGATCCTTTTACAACCTAATTTTAAGTTAAGCTAATTCAAAGGGGCTATGTAAGCTAAATGTAAATAGCTAGCTAGCTACCAGCATAGCCAACATAGCTGGCATTCCACTTGAAGGTGCAAAACATAAAAAGCTAACTATTTAAAAGATTTCTAATAAACCTATATTAAGAGCCACAGAAAATTGATGTAATTGCATTAGGTAAATAATGAGCTAGCTACTTTTCAGTCCCAGTGTAGTATGGGTATCCGCAGAGACAACACCGTATCAGAAGTTTAGCCTTAATGTTGTTTATTTAGCAAAACCGATGTTTCCTCCGTGCGATGCACCAGACGTCTTTTTCACCGTCTTCTTGCTACTTAAATTGCAAAATGAAAGAAAACAAGCTGCCAAACACAAGCTTTTGGGACAAAGCCAGAGAGGAGGTGGAGTAGGAAAGCTAATTAGCAATTAAACACTGACTTTACCGCTGTAAAACAACCGGTTCATGTGCTTGAAGTTAATGATGACATGAAGAGAGACTTTCTAGAATGAATATGTACATATGCGGGTACAGTCATGCAAAACAATTCATTAATAATGACATGTAAAAGAAGTTTTTTCTCTCTTTCTTTCCAACAGGTTATGTACTGAACCTGCAATTTGATCCACTTACAACAAGGAATTTCTAGCCAACTTTGTTACTGTTGCTTCATGTTTATGGAGAATAACCCAAGAGCAATTGTGACTAAGCAAAACACACACACACACATTCTCATGCATTCACACACCCATTAACATATAAGTTTGCAATCCATCTACAGGCTTGTGATTTTTTTGCTATGTAGAAGGAAACCGGAGAACCAGAAAGAAACCCAGATGAACTCAATGAGAAACCCGACTCAACCAGACGTCATACTATACACTATAGTGGAATTTATATTGTTTATATATGTGGAGCTAAGGTACATATAATCTATACTGTGACATTATAATACAATAAATGCTTTTTTATGAGTTTTGTTGTGTCCATGCTCATATGAAACTAGACACTGAGGATTTTAGGAAATTGTAGTGATTGATAAGTATTTCTGTTATTACCTAGTCTACTAGCGGCAATATATTTGTAGAAAAGTTAAAAAAGGGTATTTCATCAAACAGATTTTTTTCTGTATTCAAAGTAAATGTTGACATCAAACCCATTTCTGCTCTCTGAGATGCTCCAAGTGTTTGTACATAATCATCTAAAATGTGAAGGTGTTTATCCTCAACCAGTAAAATTCTGTGTAAGGTTCTCCAACAGAGGGAAAAACACACGTCTATAACATACAGAAAGCCGACAGAGTCCTGACTCATTTTATATCATCTAGACTTGTGTCTGTGGCCGTGTATAATATAAGATCTGCAGACTCTTTTGATGACTAACATGTTAAACATGTACACAAACCCCTCATTAAGAGAAATTACTTTCACAATGATTTATTCTTTAAAAAAAAAAGAAGAAGATAGAAACGTTTGCGAGAACAGTTCAGTCGTCTGTGTTTACCAGTGATCGTAATTTGATTTCTAATTTTCACAACTCCTAAGCTTGTAGGGTGACTGTTTCAGGGTGGTGCATCCTAATACCCCACGTTCTTTGCTTGATCACAGGGTGTGTGAGAATCCTGTCTCCACATTCTCTTCTCGTCTCCCTAAACACACTCTGGCTTTCATGTGGGTGCCTGCCAGTCTGCCAAGCGCTGCCCAAGACAAGGCTCGAGACTCGCCCAGATCCCTGCTATTAGCTGTGAGAAAGACACGAGCTGATCCTTTAATGGGCCTCAATAGCACGTCTCGCCCCGCACGGCTGCTCTGCTCTTTCTGCTGTTTGCGTTTGACGTTAAATGATCACCTGCTCAGGTATTTCCTAAGTCTGAGCAGTCTGAGCATGGCCCTGCGCAAAATTACTGTTTGATGTTCTTACAATATTTTGACTGTTCGCCGCATGGCGATCGTTATTTCCACTGGGTATGCGGTTCTGCATGATAACTATTTCGTTCACAGCCGTCAATTAAGCGTTTGGGGTTAATTACGTGTTGGGCACAGATTACAAAGGAGGGTTTTTTTCGCCTTTCATTTTTGAGAGGCTTAAGTGCCGGCTCTTGAATCTACCCACATAATAATGTATTTTAATGCAAGATCTCAAAGTGATGATTGCACTGAGGCGTCTGTAACTCCAGAGCCAAAGCTGTGCGCCGGCTTTCAAAATCAGCACATTAACGCTCCTGAAGAGGCTTTATATAAACACAACATCGTATGTGAGCGAGGCTTTGCGCAACAGTGATACGGATACAGAAATGATAACTCTTCTAACCAATATTTGAGCCAGTGCTGATGCTGGTAATTTGGTGTGTGTGTGTGTGTGTTTCATGGGAAACAATGTAGCGCTCGCTGAAAGTAATGATCTGTCAGTTTGCTGCCTGTGGCTGCAAAAACATTACGGCTTTAAAAGCCTCCTAAACACATTTACTACTGATTAATTGCCGGACGAGTCGACGTCGCTCGGTTTGTGTGTCACGCCGCACTGCGCATAACAATTAATGTCACTCTCAGTCAGCAGCTTGAAATATTTTCAGTGCGGCTATTTCATTTTCTTTCACATGGATATTATAATTAAGCATCTAAATGCATATTGAACATTGTGTCTTGCTCAATCCATTGATCTCTTTCTAGTGATGATTCTACCAAAATGCTTTTATTTAGGATTTTGGTAATAAATTAATAATAAACAAGTAATATATAGTTCACTAAAAACCATGTTTAATTAATGAATAATTCACATCTGATATATCAAATCATATCTATAATGTATTGATACTTATCTATTGATTAATGTCTTATACAAATAGAAAAATACTGAAATATTAAGTAAGGAATAAAACACAACAGGGTGTGTTGTTTTAGGAAATGCATCAATGATCATTTAAAATAAATAAAATATTATTATATTCCAAATATTATTGTTCCCAGATCGGAAAAACGTTCTCTTACGCTTATAACACAGCAATTTGCCAATTTTTATTCATTAAAGAGTGACATTTTTATCTGTTTATAGTTACATGTCATATTTTGTCGAAGGTCTATGAAAAAACGTACGTTATAGATTTATTATATTATTTACTGTAAATATAACAACTTGTTCCCGCTTCAGCCTCGCTGTTTATCTGAAGTTTGTGATGTTACAGTGAATGTCCTTCAGTGCTGACACTGGAGACTCCTTCCAAAAAAAATGCCAAATAAACATCTCCTCATGGAAAACTTCACCATATCAACAATGACACACATTTCTAATCCGTTTATGCCGAGCGTCCGCTGTGTACTGTGTTGTTACTCTAGAAAGGGTAATGTGTTTGAACGAGCGCATCGATAGAGACCTGTGCAGCCGGGATTACTCTCTGCGACGAAATTGAATCACCAGCAGAATGGAGAATTAAACCAATTAGACCAATCAGAATGGAGAATTAAACAGTGCTGTGGTATAATGTACAATGTGGATATTTTGTATAAAGGCACATCAATTGTCCTCAAATTATGTATTATTCATTCGGGCCAAAATCTTGATGTCGTCTGAATGTGTTGGGGATGACACCTTTATCTCATCTCTTAAGCATACAGTGCATCACCAGGGAGTGTGGAGTGTGAGCACCATTTATAATCTCAGAATTCAACAGAAAGGTGAAGGTGAATTTCAAGTTCAGACATTTTATTCTGCAGGAAAACAAACAGGTGCTCTGGGCTATGCTCCGGTGTTTATGTGTTTGGGTATGTGCCTGAGTGTGTGTGTGTGTGTGTGTGTGTGTTGGTGTATATGTATGTCCGACAGGGTAACTGCTGCTCTCTGCTCTGAGCTCCTCTAATGATCTGGAAAAATCTCCATCAAGGCTAGAGATGATCTCTAAATGCTGTAGATCTCTGAGCCCTGTAAATGTTTGAATGCTGTAGATCTCTAAACAGTGTAGATTTCTGAGTGCTGTAAATCTCCAAATGCTGTAGCTCTCTAAATGTTGTAGATCTTTGTGTGCTGTAGAGCTCCAAACACTGTAGATCTCTGAATGATGTAGATCTTTAAACGTTGTAGGTCTCTGGGTGCTGTAAATCTCTAAACACTGTAGATCTCTAAATGGTGTAGATCTCTCGGCACTGTAAATCTCTAAACATTTTAGATCTCTGTGTGCTGTAGCTTTCTGAATGCTGCAGATCTCTAAACGTTGCAGACCTCTATATGCTGTACATCTCTGTGCGCTGTAGATCTCTAAACGCTGCAGATCTCTGACTGCTGTGGATCTCTGTGCGCTGTAGATCTCTAAATGCTGCAGATCTCTGCATGCTGTAGATCTCTGCATGCTGTAGATCTCTGAGCGCTGTAGATCTCTGTATGCTGTAGATCTCTAAACTCTGCAGATCTCTGTGCGCTGTAGATCTTAGTGTGCTGTAGACCTCTAAATGCTGTAGATATCTGTGTGCTGTAAAACTCAGTGCTGTAAATCTCTAAACGCTGTAGATCTCTAAATGCTACAGACCTCTGTGCTCTGTAGATCTCTGTGAGCTGTAGATCTCTAAATGCTGTAGATCTCTGAGTGTTCTAAATCTCTAAACACTGTAGATCTCAATGTGCTGTAGATCTCTAAACGGTGTAGATCTCTGCGCGCTGTAGATCTCTAAACACTGTAGATCTCTGTGTGCTATAGATCTGTAAACTCTGTAGACCTCTTTGCTCTGTAGATCTCTGTGTGCTGTAGCTCTCTATATGCTGTAGATCTCTGACCGCTGTAGATCTCTAAATGCTGTAGATCTCTAAACGCTGCAGATCTCTAAACATTGCAGATCTCAGAGCGCTGTACTAATCTGCAGTCCTTTCGCAGCTCGGCTCACGCTCCCAGATTTGTCCGCGGTGCTGTTTAACATTCAGACGTACCGTGTGTTTTTAATTTTTCTCTCGATGGAGCGAGGCACCACAGTGTGGGACATCAAATAGCTGTAAACACTGTTGGTTAATGGGACTTTTATGTGCATGTTTGAGCACAAAAACTGTGGTCAAAGTCAAACACGGCCCTGTTGTTTTATGTCCCAACAAGACTACGTCAACGAGAGAGATTCCAAAATAAGGCTTTCACTATATGAGACACATGAAAGCAGGTTCAAATGTTTATTTCTTGAAGGAGCAGGCGCTGGAGCGTTTTTGCCCCGCAGGCACAGATGCACGCAGAGCTTCAGTTAAAGCTATGAACGATGGTAAATCCATTCAATGTGTTTGTTCTTCTGAGAAAAAAATCAGATAGGCCAGAGGACTCAATCTATTGCCTGCCTGTAGGTGCACTGTAATGGCTGATGATTGTCTATAATGCATTATACATGATTCTGCCTCCCCAGTTCCCATCCTTAATCATGCTTCAAATGTCTCTCTCTCTCTCTCTCTCCATTCTTTCTTTCTTTTCCTCTTCCTATCGCCGCCTTAAGCCAGTCCAGATGGATGAATAATGTTTTTTAAAAAATCAATTTGAGGGATTGGGTCTTCCCCATAGCGTCTGTTTATCAGGACGTTCTTTAAAGAGGCCTGATTCCTCCTGCCGTGCTGAGAGAGAGACTGGCGTGTGTGTGAGAAAGTGTGTGGTATTGTGAGCATGTGTGTGTGTGCTAATGAATGGAAATATCTTCATATGTGTATTTATGTGTATATTCGATTTGTATATGTAAGTCTATAGATCATCTAGGCCTCATTCAGGTGGCTTCCTTCATACTCAAGGTAAATTGTGAGTAGAAAAAATCTTGCCTGCGTGTGTATATGTGTGTGCGCAAAACGACTCCTTGACGCTCCATCTGTCTCCAGACGTCCCCCGTGCGCGGCTCCGAGTTTTAGTTACGTTTCACTGGAACTATTATCTCCTCATTAGTGGAGCTCCAGAGGGATGTGAATTAGTGAATTAGCCAGCAGTTAGAGATGAGCTCACCGCCGATGCTAAAAAGCCGGCTCGTGTCTTGTGCTGTGTTATTATGCATCGTATTAAAGTGGGCCACACTTTTCCCACACGTCTAGTCCTTATCCACATGGAGAAGTTAACTTTAGACTGCTTAACTTTTTTTAATGAGAATCAAATCATGGAAAAAAATCATGGATTCTGATAAACATTTTCAAGATACAGGATTTCTTTAGTGTCACTGATATATATAAATAAATATAAATATATATATATATATATATATATGTATAAAATGACAAATCTTTTTCAAGGTTTTTTTTGTATACATTGCATTCAGTTTTTCTGCTTTTTAGGACTGCCCATGGTATGAAAACAGTATTAAAATAAATAGTCAAAAATGGAATTTAAAAGTAAAATAAAAATAAAATGGAATTTGTGTATGCAGTTTTAGTTCTAGTCCAGTTGAGCTAGTGGGTGATGTGAGTCTAGAAAAGTCCAAGCTCTAGGTGTTGTGCAGAAAATAAACAAAAACAAAGCGTGGTCAGAGCAGTCGTGAGGGCAGCCGACCACACGGACACCATCTTGAATAGAATATAATTGAGTATAATCACTTATGTGATATATCTTAGACTAACTCATACTGCATCGAAACTAATGATGATGACTAAATCATTACACAACCAGTAGAAAAAAAAGAGAAACCTCTAAGCAGGGATTTCTTATAAATCCATAAGTCTGCATTTATTTTCAGGCTCAGTCAGATTCTCTGTATTTCTACACACTTACACTTCCTAATCCATCATCTCTTAATGATTATTGATGAATTATTGCCCATGGGCCGTTACTAAACGCTTGTTTTCAAAGCGAGCCGTCTTCTGTGCCAAAGCTAATAGTGCCACGGTAGCGTTAAAATCCTTTCAGCACTCGCTTGCACACACACACACACACACACACACAGAGGGCTTTGGCAGAAACGTGGAGCGCCCTTTGTTCTTCAATTTCAAAAAAAAAAAAAAAATTCAGTGAGGAAAAAGGGGAAATATTTATAAGGCCTGGAAATGAGCGTGTGTGTGTGTGTGTGCGTTTCTGCTTGTCCCTGAAGATCACCGCAGAGGTGGGGGTGATTAGAGGAAATAAAAACAGTGGCGGCAGTCTCGTTAGCATAATGATTTCCCCTCATGCTCCGATGAGCTGAGGGGAAAAGAGAGAGAGAGAGAGGAGAGAGGGGGTGAGGGGGGCGATGGGGGGACTCCCAGGGCTCCTTAAGCATTTGAAGCATGTTAATAATCATTAAGTGTATGGAGTGGAGGGGAGGATGAGAGCCGCAAGTGCATGTGTGTGTGTGTGTGTGTGTGTGTGTGTGAGGATTGACTGACTGGATCACCTGGGCTGTGCCCAAATTAACCTCTCATCTCCTCTTCCTCCCCACTGCCACACTACCTCCATAAGGGACCTATTAGAGGAGGCTTTGAAACGGAAAAGCGTGTGCTCTAGCACTGCTCTCGGCTCTGTCCATCAAGACTAGGTCTGTGCTTGTAAAGCAATCGCTCATTCTCTCTCTCTCTCTCTCTCTCTCTCTCTCTCTTTCAGTATGTGTGTGTGTCTCTGTCTCTCTTTTTGGACATGCTAATGGCCCATCCTGGGAGGTTAGATAAAACAGGGCAGAAATCAGCTCATTAGCAGACGCAGATGCTGAGGAGAGTGGAGCAGCATATCAACACGGCGACTCTTTACTCTCTCCATCCAGATTTTTTTCACTCCACACACACACACACACACACACACACACTATAGACTGTAGACTGGGCCATCTCTCTCTCTCTCTCTCTCTCTCTCTCTCTCTCTCTCTCTCTCTGTCTGTCTGTCTCTCTGTCTGTTTGTCTGTCTGTCTCTCTCTCGCTCTCTCTCTCTCTCTCTCTCACTTGTTTGTATGTGACAAAACATTCAATAAAATACACCTATGACACACACACCATAGCTTACCTTCCTGACCGATTTGTTTTCATGTACACAGCGGTACCTTTAACAGAATACCAAAATCAATTAGATTTCAATCAACAGAAGGCATTTCTCATTCATATCAATTACCCCAGGTTTCATCCTGCATCAGCTATTTGTAATTGCCATGCCGACGACCCTGCCTGTTAGCGTTTTGACCTTCGTGTCTGTAGGCCACATTTAATTGGCTTTTTCATGAGCTTAAGAGGCCGTGACGAACGGCCAGATGAATAAATACATGGATATAGGACATTTACCGTAACCCATTAACCGGTGCTGTGTATGTGTGCATGTGCTGCGTGTTGAGCATGATACACAAAACAGTTTATTCTTTCTGCAGCTAGATCGAGGGAATATTCCTGGTAATATGAAATAAGACAATGTCTAAGATTATGTGTATTATAAATTGTATTACAGCATTTGATGAATTGGTTGCATTTATACACACACAAATAATGACTATAATATAAGAAGACTTGATTCTGTTTGTCTTTATGTGTACGTACCAGCTAGACTTATAGCTTTAGAAGCCCAGAGCATCTCAGGTATATAATAAACAGCATGGAAGCATCTAAAATTTAAATACTTGCATCATTTATTTTAGCAAGATTACAAAGCTAAGCTAAGCTTCATCTCCAGTTACCTCAGATTCCTGTTCTTGGCTGGCAGGGGGAGTGAAACCCGATGTGCTCTTGTTCTTGCGGTTGCAGCACATCTGTCACATGCTTTTCTGTCTAGCACAGCTGTATAGAGTTGTTATTTGAGTGACTGTAGGCTTCCTGTCAGCTTGAACCGATCTGGCCATTCTTCTCTGACCTTTGTGTTTCCAGCCACAGAGTCGTCGCTTATAGGATGTTTTTTTGTTTTTCACACCATTCTCTATGATAAACTCTAGAATCCTCCAGATCAGCAGGTTCTGAGATACTCAATCTGGACACGGCCAAATCGGTCAGATCACATTACGATGTTTGATGTGACCTCTTGACCTGTACCTGCGTGATTAAACGCACTGTGCTGCTGCAACATGATTGTCTGACTGCACAAGTGAATGAATAAGCAGTAGTCCTATTAATGTTTATACCTGTGAAGCTCAGGTTCGAACCCTGGAGCTTAGAAGCGACAACAATGCATTCTTTGTATATCCATTATACAGTAAAAGCCAAACTATGTCTCTTGTTACTTAACTTAAATAATATAATACAAATACATAAGCTAATTAAAAATAATTATGCGCATTTTAAATGGTCTTATACATTTTTATGCATTCTTCACAGTCGTTTTGTTTATTCCGGCGTATTTTTTTTCCTCTTCTCTCTATAGCCAGGCTCAGAAATTGGTAAACTTGTGTGAAAAGGGAAAGGAAACTCGGGCTGCATTTTTTCCTTTCAGGCTAATGTATTATCTCTTTGGCTCTCAGTGAAGCTACACACACACACACACACACACACACTCAACATTCACAGTCCCTGCAGCCTAGAAGAATGGGCCAGGCTTTGCATTCATTCATTCAGATTCATGTCTCCTCTGCTATGGAGGCCTGAGACTGCTATTCCTCCTCCTGGGAGCGCTTAAGCATCTCTCTGTCCGTATGCGAGGGGGCTGAGATTAGCCTAACCAGATTAGAGCGTCCTATTGCAATATGCCTCACCGCTGCCCTCCAGTACGGATCCCCTCATGTGAAAATAACACACACGCTGGTGTCTCTCACTCACACCAGTCCCCAGTGGGAGCAACACAACCTTTACTGTATTATGACTGCGATTGAGCGGACAAATAAGCTGTCTAGAACGTGGTAGAGTGATCGCCCAGATCTGATCTTATCTGATAATAAACAATAAAGAGCATGTGGGAGTATGTAGCAAACGGTGACTTTAAAGCTGCATGACACAGGGAAATTTTTCCATCCATGCGGCTCAGAGCTTTTCGGAAACCGAAAAATATTTTAAAAAAATAAAAAAACAAGTGATGTTGTATTCTGAAATGGTCGTGTCGTGGACTGGCTGACTTTGTGGGGTTCGGAGAAAGGGGGGATAATCTATTCCTTCCCTTTGTGCGGCTGGCCTGCAGGGTAGGCAGAGGAAAACACAGCGAGAGCTCCTCTGTCTTCAATCATATCAAAGCCAAGCTTCTCCATTAGAAACACAAAGGCATCTGAAAGTAGAAGAGAGGATAGAGGTCGCCTCTTATTTCCTCTCTAATGCATTCTGGGAAATCGGCTGGATTTATTCCTCCTGCTCGGGTATGGATATGGTAGCATGTGTGCAGCAGACTGCTCGTGCTAAATACGTCTGTACTGATGTTCAGAAGGATGCACTGGCTTCACCTCTGTAGGCTGACAGCTCGCAGCGTGAACCTATTAATTATGAATTGAGAGCTGACTAAATATTGATGCCCATGTTGGCTGGAGGGAGTTATCATAAAATAGAGGCTTGACTGGCTGTCAGGACGGGGCAAAGGCGAGGAGTGACCATATGCAGCAACATTTTCTGTGCCGTGCTCCGAAAAAAAGGAAAGAAATGTGATTCAGAGGTTGTACTTGAGCTAGTGTTTATGATAATGTCAGTATTTAAAACACTAATAAATAATACCTTACTCAGAAATGCTCATCTTTAGTGTTCACGCTACTACCATTAAAGGTAACTATAAAGGGATAAAAAAAAGGACAATATGTTACTTAATCCAAAAGAATATACAAACTGCTGAGGTATAACATTTAAGGGCATGCTGATATTGGAAAAGTTCACTTGATTATTTTCCTGTAGCAGCATGCCATGTTATGTTTTTATCCCTACAAATGCATGTATATTAAAATATATATATACTCTAAATTATTTATTAATTAGTTAATTATTTATGATGCATTAGTTACCACTTTAAAGTATGAAGCAATGAATCATCAGGTCACTGATAACAGTTTCATGAGAAATAGTTTTTCGATACTGCTGTTTATTGATAAACAGTGATTAAAAAAGTGTTGCTTCTATTTCGTCGTAATATTTTATCCAGTGACAATAGTCAATTAAGCAATTAATCGATCTGTTAATTATGTGACAAATAAAATTTGGATTGGGTCTCAGGTGTGAAAGTTAGCCCAAGTGTGGAAAAAAGTTGAATAATTGTTTTGGCATCTTGATGTATTTAAACCGAGACAGTGGCTCCTTGTGTGTTGATCAGAAAATGTGCTTTTGATTTAAAACAAAAAAAAATAAAAAGAGAGAGAGAGAGAAAGCATTGGCTGAACTTCATTGTTCAGCAGCATGTCGAAAGCAATAATCACGCTGCTCGGCTGGTTTCCTCACAATTATAAATGCCAGTTATGATATTTAGATCTTTGTAGGACAGGAGCTCGTAGTGATGTTCACATCAGCAAACCGTTCAGTTAAAACTAATTTGTGTAATTTCTTTTCTGGAAGGATTTGTGTAATAGCATCCTTGTGTACAGGGTTTTCTTTCCTTCTCTCTCTCTCTCTCTCTCTCTCTCTCTCTCTCACTCTCTAAATTTGAGAGATATAAATGTTTCTGCTCTGGGATTTATCCAATAGGGTTTAAAAGTGATTTTCACCCTCCTCCCTTCTCACACACTCAGAGGCCATGGCTGGAGGGCTGTCTGAAGTCTTCACGCATTAGTTCATATAAAGCTCTTTATTTTGCAAAGTCAGACACTTCTTCAACCGCCGCGCATTGTCTCTGCTCCGAGAAACATCATTTGTCAAGGTGACCTGGTCTTTTGTAATGTTACGGAGTGTCCAGAAACATGAAAAAGAATTCGGGTCGACGTTTAATATCAGTTCTTCATCAGGTCAATACCTTTTTTATCGCACAATCCCAAAGTAAAGGCACCCAAGCTCAAAGGATCACGGGAGAGGAAGTTGATGTGACTTGGCGCACGCTAGGCGCTTTCCTGGATAAACATCGGTACAAAAGCGAGCTTGTTCCTGATGAAACTCAGAACGTCCAGAACTTTATTGAAAAACTGATTAAATGAAAATACGCTCTAATCCGAGCCACGTCTGGCGTGTCGCCTCACCTGCACGCCTCTGTTCAACATCTGTAACCTAATTCTGTTTGCTTTCGATCTGCGAGCTTAACTCCACGCTGTCTCGATGAGGTTAAAGCAACATGACGTAGCAGCGGTAAATCGCCGCAAGGTGTGATTCGGCTTTAATGAAAGCGCCCGTTTAGCCGTTTATTACTTATCTATATATGTTAAGTGGCGCTTTATTACTGGATATTTTTTTGTTTAGAAATGAAAACAGTCCTTTAAGATTTATTTTAATTAAAATATAATATAGAAATATAAAATAATGCAATGTAAATTAAAAAAAAAAAACATGAAATGATGCATAAGAAGATTTTATCCATATCATAAATATTCGAATAAGTATTTAAATCTAAATATATACAGACTTTAGATAAGCTGTACAAAAAAAATGAACCATTAGAAAGTGTCAGTAGTGTTACTCTGTCACTCCCTTGCTCTCAGAGATCTAAGGCAAAAGCTACTGCTCAATTATTCACACAGTTTAAATGGCAGCTGCTGCAGGCTGTGTGTGTGTGTGTGTGTGTGTGTCTAAAAGACAGAAATGAACCCCTATGGTAAAATCGAAAATTTCACACGTGAATATGTGAGCTATACGTGATCACGTGGCCTTTCCATGTGTTGTACCATGGAATCACTGAGTAATCACGTGACATCATGTGAATCACATGTGATCAGGTTTGGAAAATGAAACTATGTGAAACCATAAGCGTGTAAAAAAGAAAGAAAGAAAGAAAGAAAGAAAGAAAAGAATCATGTGAAACATTTACATGCATGACGCAAATAGAAACATATGCAAAGTATGTGAAAAATGTACAAAACATTTAAATGAGAATCACCTCACGTGCTTTTTCCTGTAAGTGAACACGTGAATCATTTTAGAGTTTTAACGTTTAATATATAATTATTAAACTTGACCATTGTAGGCTTTTCTTGAATGAAATCTTTTTTATTTCGATGTGGAGAAAATGCTTAGTGATTTGTCTAATACTCTTGAATCGGGTGTTTATGATGTATTTATAAATACATGGTCAGATGATCTGTGGATCTCTGTATCAGTTATCGGCCTCTGTTAGCATAGATATTCAGATATTTAATTTAAAAACTCTATGGCTAGAATAAATAAACATAATCTGATTGTACACAATGTTCATGAAATCTGTACTTGTAGGATCTTGGAATTTATTTTACCGTTAAAGAGATTTCCTCCGGTTTGCTGGTTTAATAATGGTTACTGGTTTATTAAATCAAGCTCAAGAGAGATTAATGTGTATAATAGTGTATGTGTAATGTGAACCTGGAGCGTTACTGCTACAAGGCTGCCCTCTATCTGACGACTGGGAGAAGATCCACAGGCTTCCTGTGTGATACAGTCATCTGTAAAGTGCTTTAACTGCTGTGTTAATCTGTAACAATACTGGAGATGGTTTAGTGATCTGGTCTGGTTATGTACAGTACAGTTAACATGGCCTGGTTAAATAAAATGCAGTAGAAAAAGTATGAAGTGGGATGCTGTGATTTTTGGTTGGTGTCAGACTGGCAGCTTTCATAAAGATCTCACATCAATGATTTTATTAACAACAAAGCAGTGTTTAACCACATGGTGGAGATCTGGTGCTTAGATCAACTAAAATCAGTCTCTCTCTCTCCCTCTCTCTCTCTCTCTCTCTCTCTCTCTCTCTCTCAGTTTCGTTCTCATTCTCCCTTTCTCTGTCTCACCTGTCTCATCTTTTTCTCTCGTGCCACACTCTCTGTCTTTCAATTCAATTCAATTCAATTCAATTCAATTCAATTCAATTCAATTCAATTCAATTCAATTCAATTCACTTCTCTTAAACTGCAGTTCAGTTCAAATCGTATTCATTCTTTCTGCGCCCCTGCTCTCTCTAATTCTCTTACTCCCCTTTTCTCCCTCTTTCTCTCTAATTCTCTTACTCCCCTTTTCTCCCTCTTTCTTTCTCTCTGACACTTCCTCCCCTCTCTCTCTCTCTCTCTCTCTCTCACACACACACACACTTTCTCTGTCTCTCGCTCCTGCTCTGTCATTTCTCCTTAGTCTCTCTCTCCCTTTCTTTCTCATTCTCCCTTTTTTTCTGTCTTACCTGTCTCATCCTTTTCTCTCGTGCCACACTCTCTGTCTTTCAATTCAATTCAATTCAATTCAGTTAAAGTGATTTTTATTCTTTCTGTGCCCCCACTCTCTCTCTCTCTCTCTGTCACATCATCTGTCTCTCTTTCTCTCTATTTCTCTCACTCGCCTTTTCTCCCTTTCTTTTTCTTTCGCTTTATCCCTCTCTCTCTCTCTCTCTCTCTCTCTCTGTCACTCACTGTCTATAAATATTTCATCTCAACTCTAAGCGAATAAATAAATAATACATCACTAATTACACCCAACTCTTCTGCACTGCAGTTAACCTACAAGTTAACATGCCTACATTTGTGATTATGTGCATCTTGTGTGGTTTTATGTGTATTTACATTGT
The DNA here is from genome assembly GCF_019097595.1 of Hemibagrus wyckioides. Lineage (NCBI taxonomy): Eukaryota > Metazoa > Chordata > Actinopteri > Siluriformes > Bagridae > Hemibagrus > Hemibagrus wyckioides. The sequence goes on along the minus strand of NC_080721.1, from coordinate 9,208,445 downwards.
GTGTCCATGTCACCCAAACATTATTTATTACCATAAAACTTCTGGGCATCATTTCCATGTAATCCAGAGATGTTATATTTCAGTCAGTGATTGATTACATCTGCAGTGAGGACGTACAGCTGGAGCCGAGCGCAGGCGTCCTGTCACCTGTCAATCACCCCTGTAATTGATGATCTGACCAATCCTATGTCTGCTCAACCCCCTGCTAAGGAAACGTGTACTGTATCTACTCGGCACAGCCGCCCGTCAGTCAGCGCTTAAAGCCCACGTAGTCACAGTGTCACTCAGGACCTGGGTCATGCTGCTTTACTCCTCCTGTACATGCTTCCTTTACTTACCAAATTCACATGGGATTTGTATTGAAGGAATTCTCAAATGTTTTCCAAAATAATCTCTGTCTATTAAGAAAAGTTTGACGCATGGCTTTTAGACACATCATGCAAGTTTATTCAATAGATATTTCTGTAAAATGCTTGAACTCTAAGAAATCTTAATCTAGGACAGATACATAATACTACATAAGATGTATGAGGCTGTCGTTTTTAATCATTAGTATTTTATAGACACATTTTAACAAATGCTTTTTACAGAACAACTGCCCCCTGGCTCTTAAAGTCAGTCTATAATTAAAACAGATTTTCACTGTCGGATATTTCCGTCTTTGTCATTGTTCATACAATATACATGTGATGGATAGACATTAGGTTGAAGGTCTCTGGAGTATTACTCGTTTAGTTAAGTCTTCTCCGTGTAACAGAGCACTTCCTGCTTCTCAGGATGCCAGTGCTGAGAGAGAACGAAATCTAAGAAAGTGCATAAAAGTGAGTCTGCTGAGGAACCTGAGCTCATAATAATTAAGGTGGAGAGTAACCATTAGTGTGTGTGTGCTGTGTGCTGTGTGTGTGTGTGTGTGCTGTGTGGCCTCGGGCATCGAGCCCCTGAGGTTCAGACTGAAGACACAGAGACTGTGACTAATCTGGAAGAGCTCTGTGCTTCAGCCAAAGACTAGAAGTTCAAGCCAAGCTTTATTGCGGAATATAAATGAACTCATTTTATAATGTTATGCAATCGAGTGATACTGCGCAATGAAACACAGCCCTATTCATCTTAACCAGTCCCGGAGGTCACTGTGTCGCTGATATAACTTTTCCAAATCACATTATCACGCTGCTCATTGTTCTCAAACCTGTTGTGAGATTAAGACGCTCTAATAACAGATCTGGCGCTTTTGAGCTCTTATGAATGGAGGCCTAAATATCCAATCTAGTATACACTCATCTCTGTGACTAATCACCACCCACATAATACTGTAATATTGTGTGCAAACAGAGATGAGGACAAACTGCCGCCGCCGCTTCAAAACCCACACATTAAAGCAGATTAGGCGGGGTTTTATGGGAGATAGTGTTCTCCTGTTGCTCTTTTCTGTTGAGACTTTTTTGAGTTTTGAGAAGTGTGTTGCCGGTGCTCCTGTTTTTTTTTTTCTCTCCTGTTAAACAATGGCGATGGTGTGTATCCTCGCAGTTCACGGAGCTGTGAGAAATCGCCCTCGTTCGTCTGAATAGATTTGTTAAAGGCCCCCGATGGATGGGAGAGGGCAAGGCCCGACAGCCTGGGCCTCGTGTTCAACGCCAGCCCGATTGGAGGTGCCCGGCATGAGGCCAGCTTCCCTGCCGCTCCCCCTCCCCCACTCCTCTTCCTCCGTCACGCTGAGATAATCACGTTTGTGTTGAGGACTATGTGCTCTTTTGACAGTCATCATCCCCTCATTGATCCCATTACGCCCAAGCCTCCATTGTTCTCCAAAGTGTTTGAAATGCCTATTGGAGGCGAAGGGGAGGGGCCAGCTTTTCTCAATCCTGTCAATCAATCGGGACATTTTTCTCGCTGTTGCCATAGTCCAGGGTGAGAGGTTAGGAAGACGGTGAATGAGAGCTGACGAAGCGATAATAATGGTATATTCGAGACGGCCTTTTTGGCTGGGAATTCCCCAGGCGCACTAACACACAGCGAGTAAATGAAGACATGTTTGGATACCACGGCCACGCTGAGAGGCTGAGGGGGGAGACACCAGGGTTTGAAAACTAAATAGGCTTATCCCAGTCTTACCCATGAGTCTTGAGGAGAAACCCCCACTGAATTTGTGGCCCTTTGGAGGCTCTTTGTTCTTCAGCTCATAAGCTCTGCCGAGGAGCTGGACTGACCTGGCTGGATTGACACAGGCCTCTACGGGTTTGTTTTCTTAGCTGTGATTCGGCCTATCAATTGTATAGTAGTCTTTTTGTTGGAGAATGAAAGCTGGTAGTGATGATTTCAGGGGGGTTAAAGAAACCCTAACTTGCTTAACTTTGAAATGAGACACTGAGTCAGAGTGTGAGCCATTTATAATAGTGAAGTAAAGAAAGAAAATTACTTTACATAAACGGATCAAAAGGTTATGTGTCAACACAGAGGCTAATGCCAGATGTTTCAGTAACCGCTCCTTACAACTTTTATTTATTTAGAGTGATAGTTCTTTGGGAAAGTTTTCATTTAAATTTCCACGTTTGAGGTCTAAAGTTTGTTTCTTTGGTGTTTTTATTCCCTCAAAGCTACAAGGCTTTCACAAATAAGACAAGACTATAGCCTCCAGTTTAGCAGTGTCTAATGTCTCCCATATCTAAATCATCCTACATCAGCCTCAGAAGGTTGTTCATTAATCTCTGACATGTTGAAATGAACAAAAGTAGAGCTAAAAAAACGTTCAGAGCTCCATCTTGAGGCCTGAACTGTTCAGTTCCTCAGCACAAAGTTTGGCTTACTCAGCAGCACCAGGAACGAGATGCAAGTTGTGGGCTGATGACGGTTTGATGGCATAAGCATACATTAAAGAAGATTGATGATATTATAGCACTAATTTTGTTTGTATAGTAATTGTATAGGCTTCAGTCCAGAATTATTGGCACCCTTAAACATCATATACAATGATGATTGGGTAAAAATAGATTTTAAATTTCCACTTAAACAATAATGTTTCCTCCAACTTTCTATTTTTTTCTTTCCAAAGCAAAACCCTAAAGAATATTGGACAAGCAGTCCATCCAGGGTGTATTCCTGCCTCACACCCAGGGTTCCTGCAATCCTGACCGGGATAATGGATTAATAGGTCAAATTAATAAAAGTAGGATGTCACATTGAGAATCGACTATTTTTGGAGGCAACTTATAAAATAACACACCTATTTTGCTAAGCTTACTGGAATAATCGTTGGTCCTGTGTGTTTGTGGTTAGAATCAAACAATGTAAAGTAAAGAACACATTTATAAAGAATACATCATCATGTCTGGCCCCCAATCCCAGAGTAAAATCAGATGGTGGGTACTTTATACTACGTATCCAGTGCAGAGACTCTTGTAAAGATTGATGACTTTATGAAGATGTAAGATTGATGATTCTATAAAACCTATATATAATCAAAAATGATCTTACATAAATTCCACATTTATTTGGATTTATAGTTGATAATGAACAATTCATATTTAAATTCTTCTGAATTTTATCCTATCATGAAACCTGTTTATCTCGATGGCCGTGGTCTCACCCAGGATGACCCCGCCCACATCTACTGAATGGTGTAATGTGAATGAAAATAGTGAAAATTATATGCTATAGCCGTCTCAGTCACCAAATTTCAAGCCAGTTGAACACCTTTTGGAGATATTGGAGTGACATACTTCCATAAAAGAAATCTCCATGCATCTTAAAAGAAATACGACTCACTCATTGATGTCAAGTAAAGGTTTGAATCTGTGTCTAACTACAGCTCCCAAGAGACTGTGGGAGGAAGTGGTAGCTGGTGGTCAAGATGTTGGACGGTTGTGAGTTCGAATCCATAATCCACTAAGCCACTGCCGCTGGACCCTCGAGCAAGGCCCTTAATCCTCAATTGCTCAGTTGTATAAAAAAATGAGATAAATGTAAGTCACTCAGGATAAGGGCTTTCTGTCAAATGGCATAAATGTAAATATAAATGATCTCCTTATTTTTTGCTGATGCTGATTTTTTATGACTTCTATTATGGTTTTGATCCCCTGGTTTCTGAATCAGGTTTTTGATTTGTTTTGCCATTTGTTCATCACCTGTGTTGGCATTTCAACTTTGCTTCATGATATGCATTAGTTTACCTGTAAAAAATAAAAAAAATAAGCATAAAATATTGCCTTTTACCCGCATCTCTGCTGCCTGACAATTGCATACATGATTAATTTTATACAGTATGTTCCTTTTGAGGCTTGTCAATAATCTTGAGAATGCCTTGAAAGACGTTATTTTAGATATCTAAAAGCAATTAGTTAAACGCTTTCTAAACTTATAGCATCACGCTAATATAAAACTAAAGGATGCTATCGGATCACACACACTTGACCTCGAATTGAATACAGCATAGAGAGATGCTCATCATATCTGTCCGCTAACAGAAATCGATGCCAGAGAGGAGACTATTGGTTGATTTATGACCCTGTAATATGGCCCTGAGCTTCTAAAGGCTCGCTACAATTTCTCCAATAAGCCTTGTTCTTTTCATCGAGCATCTCTGCTTGATTCTGTGTGGCCTATTCCTGCTCCTGGAAAGTGCATTTATCACTGCTTTCTATATAAATCAGCACAGATGTTCCCTCTGTGACCTGCAGCTCCCATGGAGCACATTTGATTTCACTTTAGATGCTTGTTTTGGTTTTATTAAGGTGAACTATCCATCTTTACCGCAGTACCCAGAGACAGGGATGTATACAACTGAGAGGAAGAAAGAAACAGTCTCAACAATAGCTGTCAGAGCTTCATTCAAATCCATAGAGCCTCATGACTGACCCTCTTGTGGCCACTTAAGGACTGGCTGACTCTTTTAGTGGCACAAAAGTAAATGTTTCACGTCTCTAATGGAAAAAATTCACACACACGTCACAAACAATTAACCATTTTAGCACAGGCGAGTGATTACTTGAGCTTCTTATCAGTGTGTGTTTTTCCCTGAAATTGTGCATGACCTAAAATAAACATGTAAGAACATGTGAACAATATCATGCAGATACAGGTCAAAGGATTCAGTGAAAATTGACATCGAGCATCAGAACTTAATCTCTGGCATGGACAGGCTGATTTGAGTCCAGAAGCCACTGATTTCCTGTCATTTTCACGCATAACAGTCTATAGAGTTTGCAGAGTTTGGTCCAGTGAGATCTGTTGAGAATGGTTGGAGCCAACACGAAGGCTACAGTTACTCAAATAACCACTGTTTACAACCGTGATGAGCTTAAAGGCATGTCAGAATGCACAAACCTTGAGGCAGGATGAGTGGAAGACCACATCAGTGTCCACTCCTTTCATCCATGAACAGGAATCTGTGGCTCACTGTATCTGCAGCTGATGTTTTATCCAATCTTCATCTGTCTAGTTTGTCTTCTTTTATTTCTTTATCGCATTATTTTACAGCAATCAATACAAAAATACTTATGTTAGAAATGTTTGTGTAGAGGATTGAAAAATTTGTGTAGGAATAAATATTGATAATGTAGTGACAGATTCTTTTTGTAAATCACCATTTTTATAAAACAATTGTTAACAAAAAGTCACTCAATTTGGAGATATTTTGGAGAAATTTCGCAGTGCTGGTGTAAACGAGAAGGGGTTCCCGTCTGAAATGAGCGAGGAAATAATTCATTTTACACATGACATTTCCTGTTTGTTGTTTCTGAAACCCAATGTCGCTTTTTCTCTGAGGCAGCAGAATGGTTTGAGCTTGGGGTAATTTCAGTTGCGCAAAAAATAAAGCTGTGAATGACAGGTCGGTGGTAAACGGTGTGCGAATTAATTGATTACAAGTGAAAGAGTTTTGTGTGTGTGTGTTTGTTTCATGGTTCAGAAAGCAAAAAGAACATTAACTTCCAATTGAACCATTACGTCTTTTAGTGTATTAGGTGGTGGCTTCCCCTCAGAATAATAGCCAATCTATTACTTCTACTTCTGTGTGTGTGTGCAAAAATCTGTGTATTTGAATATAAAAATGTGTGTATATGTGTGTAAATATCCCCTTGTGCGTCCTTGTTGGAAAGCATTAGACCTTGTTACCAATGTGACTGCAGAATGATTACATTTGCCTTTGAATAATTATTAATGCAGTTAATTAATACCATGCCTACACCTAGATCTTACCTCTACATCCTTACCTTCAGCCACTGAAAGGAAATATTTTTAACAGCTTTTTTACTATATATATATTAAGGCAAGTCCTGTAAGATATTAATATGTTAGTGGCTAAATTTGGTCCTCACTACTATACAAAAACATATCCACACACACACACACACACACAGTCCTGCGGTGGTCTCAGTAATGGAGTCATTACAGGCTTCAGTGGTTTCAAGACTTATCACAGGATACAGGAGGCCTATGGGGAGAAAAAAAAAATCAAATGAGTTCGACCAACCAACACAAAAGACCATTTCATTAAACGCAGCTCCTATCAGCTGACGACAAGAATAGGAGCCTTTCCCATTTTACCCAGGATCAGCTTATTTATTAAAAAAGGAACTAATGGGATTGAGTTTAATGTAAGCGGTGCTCATCTGTTTGTGTACGGTGTTTAAACGAGCCATTATTCTGCTCAGTACAAAGAGACTGGGGGTGTCATCAGTGTCCATTTTTCGCCCCGGGGGATGTCACACAACCTTCTGACCACACAATCACTGCTTATCACACACCTGTCAGTCTGTGTGTGTGTCCGTGTCCACTGCATCTTCATCAACGTCTTCATTCTCAGCTTATCTTCTTTATGACAGTAAGTATATGATGACAAGATCTTTATTCCTCTGCTGGGATTTAGATTTAGACATTCAGAATGCAGATAGAAAAAGAGAAAAACAGAGAGAGAGTCATTCGATCCTCGGCCGTTCACAGTCGGTGCTTGATGTAATTGAGTCAAATGGGCCATATTAACCCTCGCCAGCTTGGGATGGACCATGCCATTGATCACATAAACAGTTGGCATGTATCACATTTCGCCATCCTGTCCCTCCATTCCTCCCTCCTTCCCTTATGTGAAGTGGACACGGAAACCGAACTCCATCCCCAGAGGAACAATCCCCAGGAATTATGGAGTGGCAGCTCTCAAGGGACAGCAGGAAGTAGCCCTGTATTGAACGCTGTCAATCTCTCAGAGGGAGGTCAATGGCCAAGCACCAGGCAATTTACAGGCCCGGTCCGAACGTCAATGATTCAATATCATCCAGATTCTGCTCAGACACATGACGCTCTATTCATCAGGCGGTATTGCGCCGTACTAGCAGAGCCAGGGCTTATCTTAAAGGAACAGCTGTAGGACTGGGCAGGCTAAAAGCGACCATCAGCCCGACTAGTGTGATGACAAGCTGTCGGCTGGTTGTCCAAATCATTTGAGAGTCATCAGTGTCATGCTGTATCACATAACTAAAGAGAGGAGACTGCTAAATGGGGGTTGAAACATGAAGATACTGTGTGTCATGATTCACTGCTGGTTGTTCAGCCATGGTGGTCTGTGTTTTGGGGGGTCCTGAGTGTGTTTGAGGCCAAACAATAACATTGTGACAGGATATATAAAATAGATATTTCTGTCAAATAAAAAATATAAATATAATGTAAACATAATGATTTTGCTGTATCAGACAGAATATTATGTCTACAACATATAAAAACAATCCCTTTAAGAAACCAATTATTAAAAAAATGGTCAGCTTGCTTAATCACATAATTTAACCCCTTTAACTTCAAGATATTCACGGGGCATTAAGCATATAACTAAAGTAATTATTATCAATTATTTAGTTACTAATTTGGAATGTATGTAGTGACAAAGGATGAAGATGAATATAAATCTGGACACACCCATGAATAATTTGTGCACTGAAACTGTTACTTAAATATAATATAATACAGAATAATTATACAGTTTTGGACAACACACTGGGACAATCCTAGAGATGAAAAGTTGAGGGTTAATAGCTTTAGGCCCAGCGATGATTTCAGGCAGCTTTTTAGGATTTGAACTCACAACCTTCTGGTTTCCAGCCCAGAAGATTAAACATGTTAAAAATGAGTAACCATCACAATCCTTATATGAATTAAAATAATTATCCTAATATGAATTATAATTTAAAATCATAAAGCACAGCCTGGGAATAGTAACATTTCCTTATTAGCTTAGAATAAAAATAAGCTAAATATTATAAATAAATATTCTAAATAATATTTAAATTAAATTTAATATTCTTATTTAAATATTTAAATTTAATTTAATATTCTTATTTAAATATTTGAAATAAATATTCTAAATAATAGAATTAAATATATTGGGATGGTGTGAGGAAATTTATTTATTTATTTATTTATCTATTTATTTATTTATTTATTTATTTATTTATTTTACAATTGTGCACCAGATCATGGTTTATTCCTCTTATTCCTCCAATTTGTTTCAGTCCAAATCATTAAATATAACTTGAAATACTTTCTTACAGATTAAAACAAACATAAAATTGAGTAAATTGAAAACAAATTAGTGTCTAGTTTCATAGTGTCACTATAGTTCCTCTTATAACCTGTGATATAGCAGCTATAAGTAGTTCCCTCACTAGCCTGACTTTCTGTCTGTTGAAGTTACGACAAAAAAACTGCATCTTGTCATTTCAGTGAGAAACTGCCAAGCTCCTCTGTCCTGAAGGCTTAAAAGCTAGCATGACATGAAGAGATCAAATATAACATGATATCTAGTTGATTAGAATTGTGCATGGTGACATGTTCAGTAATAGCCGTTTGTACGCAGAAGTTTACAGACAAGCTAATGTACATTTTTTTCTTTAAACTCTTTTAACCAGAGCCCAAAAAATGTTGTTTTTTTACTTTTGTTTGTTTTGTTGTGTTCATGTTGAGCACTGAGGGTCTTTGTCATATCTCACTCCACAGCGGTGGTTAATATGAAGCTCATATGAAAGTAAACACTTAGGGCTTTAAGAATTTATAGAATGTAAAGTATTTCAGTATTTTTGTCTAGACTACTACTGGCAATATATTCAAAGAAAAAAAAAATCAAAGTAAATGTTGATATCAAACCCATTTCTGCCTGTTTATAAGCATCTAAAATTCAAGCACTAAAATTCTGTGTAAAGTTATCCAACAGAGGGAAAAACACGTCTCACACTAAAAGCCAACTCATTTTATATCAGACTCACAGCCATTCCTTTCTTTACGCTGATTAAAAATGTCTGATACTGGTTCCTGAAAATCCAGTTTACTGATAAAAAGGGTTAAATAATAGACTTTGTATTGACCCGGGACATAATTGATCATTTACATTAACATTTCAGTTTGTCTTTTAAAATAATTAAAATCAGTGAAACAGAGAGTGAAACTATACAGTAGGCTGCTGTAGATTTTGTTCTCTAAAAGCTTATTGATTGCACTTTGACCCGTCGTTACGGTCGTGAGCTGTGTTTTCCTCTCTGCCTGATTGAAGTTGTCGTTACACATTTCCTTTAAAGCGGCCCATCAGCAGCTTCAGCACTCCAGCCCTCTCACACACAGACAGGCAGTAAAGCACAGGGACGTATACAAGATACAAGATACACCAGGCCTCTGATTTAACATTAAAGAGATTTTTAGTTTTTACATTATTGTGGAATTGAATAATTCAAATAAGGTATGAAACTTATCACAGTTTGTATTATTATTATTATTATTGTTATTATTATTATTATTATACTTATTATTATTATTATTACTACTATTATTATTATTACTACTATTATTATTATTATTATTATTATTATTATTATTACTATTGTTGTTGCTGTTGTTTTGGACAGTAATGGCTTTTATGTGTCATCATGTGTCCAGTGAAAGAGGAAAATACTGTAGAGAAAAAAATAATTTAATTATACATTGTAACATGCCTACTTCAGAATAACAAGAAATATAATAATAAAGAAAAAATAATTTAGATATACTTAATGTTAAATAAGTTTCGAAGGTTTTTTTTTTTAAGTGATCATTAATTCCCATTGAATAACAAGAAATGCATGGCCTTTTTAAATAATGTTTTTATTGCTATAATTGATTTTAGAACCTAAATGGTTTGTTTGTTTGTTTGTTTGTTTTTGTTTAAAATTAATTTCTATAAAACACAACTATTTGCTCATACTCATTTGCTGAATTTATTTATTTTTTTAAAATTGATTATTTCTGTTTGTAGCTATAATTAACACATCGGCACACAATTAAAATAATAAAAGCAGATATATGATTTGGGAATCTGTATATACTGAATACACAGAGGCATCGAAAAGTCTGAGCACACTTGTGAAAGTTTATATTCTTTTCAAATTTAATAAAATACTTTTCATTACAAATTCTATATCTCCTAAAAACCTCTGTAAAAAGTAGAAACTTTAAAACATTTACATGAATTTTCAACTTTCTTATTATTTCATTCGTCCCCTGTATTGATTCAAGCCTGCATAGACTTCACAAGTTTGCACAAAACCTTATAATCCATATTATATTGAATCTATCAGAGTGTCATCTGCTCATGTTGCTTACATTTAATTAATTTACTGCTTATAAATAAATCGGGAGCTAGGAATAGTGCAAAATATCTACAACCTACTATTTATTTATTTCCGATTTTAAATAAAAAAAAAACCCAGTATTCTCAGACTTTCAGACACCACTGTGTATATCATTTTTTTTCAGACAGTTTGATAGGATTTTGTTTTATTTTTTTCTTGGTTTTATATATATATATATACCAGTGCAACATATGATGAATTCCAGATATCCTGATCCTTATCACTTGTATATGCAGTTTCCTGAAGTGGACAGATGAGGGAGCTCATATTCGGTATTTCCAAGAAACAGAGCGGTCAACTCATATATGAAGAGAATAAAGTGTGAATTAAACTTGTTATTGGTAAATTACATATTCTTTAGCGTTATTTTAACCGAGATTCAATACAAACCACCATGCCGATAATCCGACAATGAAATCTGAAACATTTTGCTTATTTTGTATGTTTTTCTTCATGAGAAATAAAGTCCTCATGCAGTCAAATATATATATATATATATATATATATATATATATATATATATATATATATATATATATATATATATATATATATATTTTGCATCCCAGTGGAGGGAGGATTGAATGTGAGGGAATAATACCTACATGCTGGTGAGCAAGTAATGAAGCGGCAGTGATGGAGAGAAATATGTCAAACTCTCAGTGGAATGGAGAAATGCATACTTTAAAGAGCAACTACTCTCTCTGTGGCAGTGGCCTGGAAAACAAACCAAGCAGACGCATAAACCCACCAGCACCAGGCTTTAAAAAACATGAGACTTCTGCTCTGTTTGGGTTGAAATCAGAATGTTAATCTTTAGTTGGACTGAATAATATTAAAACCTGACACAAGATATTTAAATAAGGCATTATTAGAGTTTTTAAAAATGTATATATGGGACATTTTAACTAACAGACAAAGAATTATAAAAAGAGTTATATAGAGATTTATGTACCTGAGCTTAATGTGAAGTGTTACCACATGGTTTTCGGTTATGTTAGATGAGTTTTATAATAAAATAAAATAAAATCGTCCAGACATGTGTACAGAGACTGGTGTAGACTGAAGCTCTTTCCTGCCTGAGTGTGTCAGAGAGTGTTCCTGTGTAAAGGGAATGAAGTGTCAGAGATCTCTTGACACAGGTCCCCATGGTGCAGCTCTTTAGGACAAGAAGTGTGTAAGAATAGAGTTAACTCCCTAAACATCTCCTGTCCTTCCCTGTTTCCCTTCCATTTTCTGCCTGGATGAATGAAACGTCTGGACGATAGCATTTTCGCCCCCCCCCCCCCCCCCCAAGGACCGAGCCAAGTCGCGGATGAAGAGATGGAGAGGAGAAAATAAGAGGCTCTAGAGGAAAGTAAAAATTGAGAGTGGATAAATGGGAAGTAGAGACCAGGTTAAAATAATCCATGTGGATATTTTTTCCTCCATTTTAAGCGAGTTGCCAAATCCCACTTGGTTTCTTCTCAGGGGGATCGAGCAAAATGGAGCCCCTCAAATGAATGACATTTAATTTGTCTCATGATAAAGGTGCTCATATATTGAACAAGCGTCGTCGTCTGTGTTTTGACGAGGAGCGGAAATAAAGCTTTCACTCTGATGCAACAACAACAGAACAACAACAGAAAAACCCTGTCAGTCAAAAATGCTGGCAATTTGTGTTTGGCTGTAACAGTGAATGAGTACCATCTTCACATCATTTACCTTGGAGCGTCTCAGTCAAGAGTGACGAGAAAAACACCAGGCCGGGGTGAGATGTGCGGATTCCTGCACGTACGGTCCGACCGCACAAGACGCAATCGAGGAGCTGCCACTCTCTCAGGTGACGGCAGGTAGAGCCGGGCGTCTCACAGCGTCGTGTTCAAGGCGGCAATCATGAGGAACTCACCGCAGCTCTGATCTCTATTTCAACACCTAATAGCTTAGGAATTCTTTACAGCTGTGTATAGCTCCATCTGTCTTACCATCTCTCTCTCTCTCTCTTTGAAAAACTGTGGCCTTTTGTACAATATAAAAATCTTGAAAGCTGGGTATTTTCTAGAACAGCAGCACTCACATGTCTACTTTAATATGCTCATTATAATACATTAGAATAATACATTTCCATAGTAACAGCTATTGAGCAGGAACTCTTATAGTGAACACGCCACATTATCTAAGCCTAATACTATCCAAATTTAACAAATGTTTTTAATTGTGAATGAAATGATATAATCATTCATACGGTTGAGAAACTTTTCGAAAGGAGTCTCAAGTTTTGTAAAAATCAAAAAGGAAAATCTTGATCTTGATCATTCTTGAATAATGATCTTCATTAAATTTGAAATTCATTAAATTTATGAATAAAAAATTGTTGTAATATTGTTATTTGGATGTGTGTTATTTATCCTGCTATACTAGTTTGTTTTGCATACTATATTATATTATACAAGTTTATTTAAGTTAGAATTACTTTGAGGAATCAGTAACTTTGCTTTGTGTTGAATTGTATCACACCAGCCTATTGTTGATTGTGTTACTATGACAACACACCCTGCAATGTTTTTCAGTCCCAGAATGCCAAAGACATTGATATAATATGATTATAAATTCAGTTATCTTCAGTTCTCAATATCTATACTTACACGTATACCGTCCAAGTACAAATAATGCACTGATCAGAGAAAGAAAGGCTACACTCCTTCTTCTTCAGGTTTCCATCTGGCATGTGGTAGATAATATTTAATATCAATTTGGGATTTTATGTATTGATGGTCTTCAGGCTAAAATCTCCAGTAGGTGCTCAACCTGGTTGAGATGTTATACTTGTGAAGGCCATACCATATGACTTACAAATATTTTCATCCTCATCTCACTATTTAGTGAGACTTTGTGCCCTGTAAATGGGGTGGAGTCATCTTGGAAAAGACCACGCGCATCAAGATGAAGGAGATCTTTATATGAGAACTTTGTATCACCTGTGTGTACATGATAAACGGCAAATCTGTATGAAGCTGCTCATTTAACAGAACTCAGTAAGACAAAATATCAATCCAGTGTGTCCAGTTCTTGGAAAAAAAACTGCTTTTTACAAGTTACACGAGTGAAAAAACCCCGAGAAACAAGAGTGCTAACATGGTTAGAGGTTATCATTTGCAGTGTGGAGGATGTTTATCTTTGTTTTCATCTTTAACGAGGAGTGTGAAGGGGCTTGGGACGTGCACTGCAACCTCTTCATCTATTATGTATATTAAGTGAACTGTAACACGCCAAACCACTTAGCCATGGCAGTGAGAAAGCACCGGGCAAAGCTCTGTGCTGCAAATCCGAGATGTCAGCTGGCATCATGGGTACGGTTTCATTTTGAAAAGACTCGAGTGAGTGATGAAGGATTAAATTTCAGTTAGATGGAAGTATCTTTCTCTTCCTCTCTCGCTCCATGACAAGTCTATCATTTTCAGAAGAAGCTCTCTCTCTCTCTCTCTCTCTATCTTAGGCAGCTTAGTAATATTTTACAGTTGGAAAATGAGTAACCTGATACCCCAGAAGATGTTGATTAATTTTCTATATATAACATCAGCTCTGGCAAATCACAGGTGTATAGGGACTTGTATAGTGGACACTAACAGATTAACTACGTATGTAATTGTTGCTATGAAAGGAGTTTTGTTGTTTAGGAAGGAGTCTCCAGTGTCAGTGCTTGATTTCTCTTGTTGTTTCTCTCTAACCTGACCATATGTATTGTTTTCTCGTGTAACTTCAATAGAGGGGAAAAAAGAAAAGATGGTGAGGGAACTAATGTTTATAGCTGTAGCTATACTAGAAATGATAACAGAAACTAAACTAAGTTGTCCCTCTATGAATAAATCCATAATTAAAATATATGATATACTTTTTAAATAAAATAAATGCAATTCTAAATAAGAATATAAATAAAGGGAATATAACGTCGGAAATTGCTGTGGCGTAAGAGGAATAAAACATTTCAGTCACATTTCTTCACTGTCATTGATTAATTTCCTGTTACGGCCCACCATACCATTACCCCATATTACACTTAACAGATGTCATTTGAAAGAATAATTAAAAAAAGGATAGACGTTCATTTACTTATAAGCTTAAGAAACCAACCAAGAAAAAGAAGCAACTAGGTGGAAAAGAAAATCATAATTAAGTGACTGTCAGTGCTATCAGACTTTGCCAGCACTGAGCTGTGTGCGTGTGTGTGTGTGTGTAGTCCCTATGAGGAAAACAGAATTAAATTAAATTAAATTAAATTAAATTAAATTAAATTAAATTAAATTAAATTAAATTAAATTAAATTAAATTAAATTAAATTAAATTTAAAAAATTTAAAAAATTTAAATTGTTAAATAACCTTATTTTACTTTATTATAAATAAATAAATAAATAAATAAATAAATAAATAAATAAATAAATAAATAAATAAATTAAAAAAAAGATCCTTTGGTCAGCATGAATTAGCTCCATTAATAAATATGTCAGTGGAAGGTTCTCATAAGAATGAACAAACGTGTGTGTGTGTGTGTGTGTGTGTGTAAGGGAAGAGGCTGTTAAAAACAGCTCATTCAAGTAAATGTTTAATAGCCTGAAGCCCCTCCACCCTCCTCCCTTTTTGTCCCCAGACCCACCCTGATCATGTTATTTTAATTGTAGTCAAGTGTTTTAAAACTCCAGAAGAAAAGCAATTATGCTAATCTCTCTGCTCGCTCATCAATCATTTCCAATGGAGCTGTCTGAGCTGCGTGGTGAAGTCCTCTCCAGGCAGGCAGGTGTTCCTCTGCTCATTAAAGTGAGAGAGAGCCCGAGGCTGGCCACTTCCTTCACCGTGCAGGAGAGAGTGTGAAGGAGGAGTGTGAGAGGTGGAGCACACTGCTGCTTCATCACTGAGCACATGCATTAGACCTCATCTTTACCTTTCAAACAGCCCGTATGAGGATGTGCAGGAGTTCAATAGCATGAGACGCGTCTGCTGATGGTTTTATTTTTGTTCCTGTAAAGTGTCTGCACGTTGTATTGTTTTTTTTTGTTTGCATTTTCATGTTGTGGAGAGAGACCCAACAAATCAGCTGCAGTTTATCTGAAGTGAATCGAAGCTTTAATCGGATTTTCCTCCACGCCGCACGAAGAGCTGATGACCTGATGACTTTTGCACTGAGATGCGTTCTTCCCTTTCATCTCCTCAGGCATGTCATACACTGAGTTTGGCTACTCATATTCAGCAGCTCCCCAGGTGAGTATCTTTTTCATGCTTATGTACAATTTCTAAATAAAGTTGAAACATTTGCTTTATTTTATATTTTTGTGGAAAAGAATTTCACTGTACAAGGAGCTTCTGTCTATGATGATAAAGTTCTTGAATCACTTATGCATCCATGCAAACGGTGAAACGGTGCCGTGTTTCACAATAACGTGTTTGATTCTTTATCTCTGCGTCTGTGACGTTGCACAAATGCATTAAGTAAATTCCTCACAGCTCTTCATTCAATTGCTTCACTGCATCTTAACAGTATAAGCTTATGCAATGTGGCTTTAGATGCTGTTGCTCAATTTATGCCAAAAATAAATTCTTAAAATGAGAACAAATAGCCACAAGAAGAAAACTTGCTTGACATTAGAAAGAGAGAAGGTTAAAAATATGCTGAATGATCATATATTTAGTTAATTATTATTATTTATTAGGAAATGTTAGATATCTGACCTATTGATGATATTTTCACTTGCTAAGATGACTTTTTTTGGATTGCCTGTATTATTACTACAATTTAGGAAATAAATATGTATGTTAAGAGTTAATAGTTCACTTAACCAACTTAATTTAACCAAATATTAATGACCTCTGCCAAATAATTCTATACTTTAGACTCTCAGAAATGAAGGGATGATGTGGTACCATGAAGGCATTTTTAGTGTACATTTTAATAATAATAATTTAAGGTATATCATTAGACCTTGGAAACCATTGGCTTACCTGCAAATAGCTTTAATTACACCTTCCCAGGTGAAAAGAAAAGCAGAATACTCTTGATGGTGTCACCTGAGCAGCTTTTGAAACGTGTACTTTGGTACTTTTGAGAGTGACAGATATATAAAACATTTTGGTATCCAAACATCTTGACATACTTCTAACATATATTCTGGTGACCTGAGTAACTGCCCTGAAACTAATGGATTTAGTACAACAGTAATTATGTTTGGATCCAGTGAGAGCTTCCTGGAGTTTACCAGGTTAAAACCAATGAAAAGCAAATGCAAGTATAAGTTTTAATGAAAGTTGTCTGGTTCCTCTACCTTTACAGATCCTGTTATCCTCTAATACTCTGGGTTCCTGCTACGAGTCCGGGAGCGATTCTCCATTCGATTCTGCGCAGACTTCCCTCTACTGCCCGGTGTACGAGGGCACGTTGGTGACATCCACCAGACACGACCTCACCTCTCCGTATGAGAACGGATACACGAAAGATCACGGGACATACTGTTCATACAGAACGGATTCGACATGCCTGTATTCCCTGGTATGGGTTTGGTTGGTGTTTGCTGAGATGTATGCCACAAAAAACAATTTCTGAGCAGAAATGATACTGTAATTAAAACAGAAAGTGTTCATTTAAAGGGTTTTTTTTTGTTGTGTTGGTTATTTTGATGGATTGCAGTATATATCTTTGGAATATCTGAGCTTCAGTGTAGTGTTTATCTGTCAATGGAACAAAAGTATTATATACTGCACACACACACACACACACACACACACCCATGGTTGTTTATATACAGTCTTAAAATGCTTTATCAAGCTTTTATTTAATTTCTAAATATGTTTTCCTCCTAGGGTAAAATCAGAGAGAAAGGAGACTCAGGAACGGCAAGTACAAGGATCACACATGGGTCAACTTATTACTCCTACAATCACCCATTTGGATACCAGTATGACTCATATGGGTAAGATATACAGTATACGAGTGGATATCTAATCTGATTTGATAAGATTTCCAATAAAACTGTGGTTTGGGGTTTTTGAAAGCCCTCTGTGTAAGTGAGCTCTTGGTATTGGGTGTTTAGGTATGGATCTGTGGATGTTAACACGAGAAGGAAGAACGCAACCAGAGAGACCACCAGCACCCTGAAAGCCTGGCTTCAGGAGCACAAAAAGAACCCGTATCCCACCAAAGGAGAAAAGATCATGCTGGCTATAATCACCAAAATGACCTTGACACAGGTGTCCACGTGGTTCGCCAACGCGCGGCGTAGACTTAAGAAAGAGAACAAAATGACATGGTCTCCACGCAACAAGACCTCAGAGGAGCGAGGATGCGAAGAGGAAGCAGAGAATATCGAAGGGGAGCCCATTAAATCTGAGAAGGAGTTTGATGGTTTGTTGTATTTTACATTGAACCCGTAAATATATTATAAAGACTTAATAAAAACAAGATTCTCCAGAGAAATGCTTTCAAAGAAGCATTTTTTCCAAAAAATCTTTTGTTGGTGATTACGACATGGGAAGATCATGAATACTAAAATCACTATATTCTACCTTTATATGGAAAAATGTACAGTGATTACTGTAGGAAAAAAGAATTATAGACTGAAATGTTTTGTAGAGAGACTAAAGTGGTCCTTCTATGGGTGCATAGGTGTTACCAATGAATTGCTTCAATATAAGATTGTTTCCTCTCAAGCTGTTTATAAAAATAAATACATAAATAAATAACTCTTCCTTTATTCCAGAGAACCCAAGGTTGGATGATGCAGATCCAGCACAAAGCGATTTGGAAGATTTCACCGACCTCACTGAGTCAGACGCCTCTGAATGTGAACCGAAACCTTTGTTACCCATGAGCGCTCATGCCATACCACAGAACTGTCCAGGTTATCGACTCAGAGAACCTCTGCTACATGAGTCTCCTCCTGATACAAGGTACAACGGTTTTGAGAAAACCTGCTCAGAATCAACGACTGAAGATAGCCCCTACCCTGAACAAGACGAGGTCAAGCCAAAAATCTGGTCGCTTGCACAAACAGCCACGTCGTTAAATCAGGCAGATTACACATCGTGCATGCACAGGGGTCGAGGCGGGCGCTCGTCCTCCACAGACTGCCATTTAGACTTAGAGGACTCTCCTTTCACCAGCCTGAGAAACTGGGTAGATGGCATGTTTCATGATCCATTGCTAAGGCAAAGCGACTTGAACCAGACTTTTTCCAGCTCTTCAAATTTATGGATGTTAGAGAACAGATTCCATGAACTGACAGATTGCGTTCCCTCGTCCCAGATCACATGATCAACCAGGAAAGTGCATTGTTTTTATTAAGCTACTAAACCAACACAGTATTTTATTTATGAAAAGGTACGCCTTTAATCTACACTGCAGCACTAAAGCACCATTGCAAATGCTAATGTTAAGAAGAAGCACAAATGCACAATTAGGAAATATACATTTTAATATAAAGATAGATTTAGAAGAAATTGTTCCATTTTCAGCTTACGGAAATGCTCATAGGTATATGCCATGTTTTTTTCCCTTATAACCATTTCAACAATTTTTTGTGTTGTTGGCTGTCCAAAAAAAAAACAAACAAACAAAAAAAAAAAACACTTTCTGTCTCGTCCTTCTCCTTTTTCTTGATTTTTCTTTTTTCTGTATTTGCAAGAGTGTATACATTGGCATGCAATCATGATGTTTGAATATAAACGAATAAACTTCAAAAAATCATATGTCGCTTTCCATCCAGTGCCTGCTTGAAGAGAACAAACATTTATTTGCTCAATACAATTACAGATATTTTGGGGTTGTTATATGTGTATTATATTACTATGTGTACAGAAGCTTTACACGAAAGTTGATTGTTGGTCAAATTCCTATTCATTACACAAAATGATCTCTTATGCTATAACCTATGAGAGTCAAAGACTCCTTTTTAACTCTAATATCAATAATAATGTAGCATGGTGGCTTAGTGGTTAGCACGTGCCTGCATGGGTTTACTCTGGGTACTACGGTTTCCTTCCACAGTCCAAAAACATGTACATTAGGTCGATTGGTAATTCTAAATTGCCCATAGGAGTGAGTGTAAGTGTGTGTGGTTGTCTGTCTATGTGTGTGGCCCTGTGATGGACTGGTGACCTGTCCAGGGTGTACCCCTGCCTTTCGCCCAATGTGTGCTGGGATAGGCTCCAGCAGATCCCCGTGACCCTAATTAGGAATAAAGCGGGTATAGACAATGGATGGATGGATGGATGGATAAATAATACGGACGCTCATTACATTATTTTATGAATTAATACAACAAAAAAATTATTAGACTCATTCTTTATTATCTACTATTATTTGTGGTATTTGTTGGGCATATAAACCACCTGGATGTTCATCACAGACCCCTGGGTGTAACCTGGAACCCACTTTAAGAGCCACTGACCTAAAGTACACATTTGTAAATATTCCAGCCAGTACATCCAGCACTTTATACTTAATTTACTGGGGATTGTATCAGTAATGGATTTGTGGCTTGGAATGTATATAAACCTGCTTTAACAGCAAGTGTTTAAACTACTATTGATTAAGGACAGCTACTGGAGAAATGCCCAGGAGAGCGAGTTCAGTCATGGGGAGGAATTTTTCAGGTTTAATTAAACATTTCCAAAAAGAAAAAAGAAATCCAAGTGTTTCGAGCTTGTTCCAAAGTAAATACCCAACTGAATGCCTGAACATCGAAGGCTTAATTTGCTTTCTAAATATCATTCCATCATTGTTTATTTAAATAACTTTATATGATATTAGAGATTTATACGATATACATTTACATTCATGCCATTTGTCAGCCCTCCTTATCCAGAGTGACGTACAAAAGTGCTACGATTTTGTCCAGAAATTTCCTCTAGAAGAAATTTATGTTGACGCAACATAGGCTGAATCCCAAATACCACCTAGTACAACATGTAGTGTTTCTGTATATTTAGAATAGATGTTTTTATAAAAACCCGAATGTACACTGGGTTAAAATTAGGTTTGGGCAATAGAGCAGGTAGTTGAGGTGTTTAATGTCCTACATATTTATGGCGGCATCCAAAATGTGAAATGCTTCAGGGTAGACAATTAGAGACAATGCGACTGCTGTGAGAGCGGATTTGCTTGTGCTTTATTTTCTTTTAGTTTTGAAACTCCGGCACGGTGATGAGGATAAAGTATTCAGGAGAAGTCTGCCACAGCCATGAGTGGAATTAACTATTTCAATTTAAATAATTCAGGATGAACTCGCCGGAGAATTTCATTCTTCTTCGGTATTATAAATAAGTTATATCTGCAGTAATAAATAAATACATCTGGCCTCTTTAGAAAGTTGGTTACTTTGCTGTGGGTCGTATTAAAGAAAATGGGGCAGCAGTCTCAAAAACACAACAGGAAGAGGGAGGGATTTTGCACGACGTCATGGGATGTTATACTGGTAGCAGCAGCAGTGTTTCCCTTCCTTTATCCTTCACTTCAGCTACACTTCTTTGCTTTTACAGCTATATATTCCATATATAATCTATCATTTACTCACATGTTTAGCATGAAGTTTTGTTTGATTGTATAAATCAAAGCATGCCATATACATTTCTAAATTTATTGCCTTTGTTTTTAACAGATATATTACTGTAATCTACAGTATAATCCATTTTAACAAACTCACTGTATTTTATTGGTTAATAAAGTCTATGTCCAGTTGGTGGAAAGATTTTCTTAGAAAATTTGAAGTAAAACTCAAACCAAGTGTATTTGCAGTTGACAGAAAGAAAGAACTGATGTAAAAGATGTTCTGTATAAGATGTTTTAGGGTCTTTTGCATGTTTTTTACATTACAATTCAAAATTCATGTATCATTTTAAATTATTGATTGATTGATTGATTGATTGATTGATTGATTGATTGATTGATTGATTGATTGATTGACTATGTAATCACACTATCCAGGTCACCCAGATGAGTCTGGTTCCTTTCAAGGTTTCTTCCTTATATCGCCTTAGGAAGTCTTTAAAGTTACCAGGATCTTCATCTTTCGTGTTATTAAGGCTAACATTTCATTGCACTAGTTTGTTTAGTAAGTAGCTAGCTAGCTAAGTTCGACAGCTAACTGGTAACTTACTATCATGTTAATCTTTGCTACGTTAGCTGATGCTATTAATTACCATGTAAGTGCAGGATGTTGTGATAATCTAGCTCATTATCGGTCAGTACACCCAGATTTTCATGAATTGTAAGCTAGTTCGTCCATGTTAGCCAGGCTAACAGGCTTCCTGCTAGGTCTTCTGTATATATTTATCCTTGGGTTATATTTGCTACACTTACACTACTTTGCTGATATTATTGAGGCTAGGGTGTTTAATCAAATATTAGAGAAAGAATTATTGTAGAAAGAAAAGCCAGCAGAAATGAAGTCATCTGCTGATTAATGCATAGTTTTATGATATTGTGAGCACTGAGCACTTTATTAGGAACACCTACATGGCTTCACATTCATGTCATTCTCTAATCAGCCAGTCATGTGGCAGCAGCACAATGCATACAATCATGTAGATACAGGTAATGTTAATCAACCATCAGAACAGGAAAAATGTGATCTCAATGATTTTGACCATGGCATGACTGGTGCCGAACAGCCTGGTCTGAGCTGATATCCTGGGAATTTCACACACAACAGTCTCTAGAGTTCACTCAAAATGATGAAGAAACATCCAGTGAGAAGCAGCTCTTTGAACTGAAATGCCTTGTTGAGGAGAGAGGTCAATAGAGAATGACCAAGCTGGTTCAATCTGCTACAGTACCTCAGATAACTACTCTATATGATTGTGGTGAGCAGAAAAGCATCTCAGAATGCACAACATGTCAAACCATGATCTACAACAGCAGAAGATCACATCCTCTTCTGAGGAGTGTATATCATATTCTATTAGTATAGGTAATGTACAATAAGGTCCATTTTATATACGGAATAACATGCCACAACTGTAAAATACAGGTATTCCCATAATACCACACATTTAATATATTACACCGGGCTGGGCAAAGCAATTTATTGTAGATTTTTTACACTGTATCTACAGTGCATTAGAGCAATGTAATAACCACCCACATCCTCCTATATACAGTATTTCCTGTTTCCTTTTCAAACCCCATGAATAATACAAATTGTGATTTTCCATGCAGCAAAATTCACATGCTCGGTTTCACTCAAAAGATTTCCCTCTGAGCAATGTTTGAACTAGCCGCTCAGCTACAATGTAGAAACCCTTAATGATGAAACCTTTCCGTTCCCTATCACACACACTGGACAGGACATAGTGCCGATTCGGGTTAATAAGCATCACACTGTCTCTTGCTTTCTGTCACTGGCCCCAATTATAGCAGCATGGCTGCTTCTTTTCCGACCTGAGAGCCTCAGGCTGGAAAACTCGGTTCCACTGAACGCACCACCAGAGACTCGGACGCCTCACGCACAACGCCACTGAGCCAATTTGGCATGCCAGCAGAGAACATTCTTTATGAAATATATATACGATCTTCCTCCAACATGTATTGTTCCGCCCTGCTGTTTCTTATCATGCTGAATCCCCTCTGATGATGGGTAAACGTACCAGGATGGGACTAGAGGCTCTTGTGCTTTAGCTCTAATAGGAGAATATCATTCACATCTCATTCACATCTCTTCGCTATTGTTAGTTTTTTCTTTCATCTCTTACGGAGTCTCAGAGAGACTAAAGAAGTTAAAAAGGGTCAATTATTGGAGTCTGGTATATCGAAAGACTGTAGTGTGTCAAAGCACTTTGTGGAAGCACATTCACACCTTTTACATTTGGAAATCTTGCTCAGTCACTACAGATTTCGAGATTCAGGTTCTGCCAAAAACCAGCAGACAAGCACTTTCGATTACAACTATAGTATCTACAGTATTTAGGAGACAGATAAACAAATCTTGTAATGATTTTACGATTAAGTGTGTGTGTGTGTGTGTGTGTGTGTGAGAGAGAGAGAGAGAATATGCTTCTGCAGTTTTTTTGCAGTATTTATGTACTATATTATAACCTCAGATAATCCACAACCAAGGTGAGAATTAAATAGATATCTTCTTGCTGAAGGCAAGATCTTCCAACATAGTCACAAATTGATTTGCAATTAAATCCGCTGCCAAACTCAAATCTTTTCCGGGAGCCTTCTCACAGAGCTCTGATACTGATTCCATATGACAAATAAGAGTAGGAGCTGATTGGCCACAGTGATTACCTCCACCACCCTGTGAGAAAGTCTCTGTTCAGACATAGATACCCCCTGTGTCTTTCCTCCTTCCATGGCAGGTGAAGAGTTGGTCAGTTAGACAGAGAATGTTCTAGAGGTTCATGGATACCTGCAAGGTCAATTAATTGCTAAAGAAAAATTGAGAAATATGACCCCAGGTTTAGCTCTAAGATCATTCGAGAGTCATCTGTTCATCAGTAAGTGCAAGGTGAGCAGTTTTGCCACTCATTTTTTAGTGCTTGCAAAAAGGATAATAAATAGGGATTTCAGGTTGGCATCTTGCAAAGGTTCACAGGGAGGGGTCTTAAGGGACTCTCGCCTGCAGATACTTGCCCCCAAAGTGCTGTCTCCTACGATGCTGTGATGTGAGGACATAGATAAGGACTTTCCAGAGTATCTGAGGAATCCAGCAGTGCACCGGACCCAGTCCATAAGGCACCAATTGTGGAACAGCTTCCATCTTAGGGCATACAACACCATACAAAATCCTTAGTCTATACAAAAGCCAGAGGGACAGTTAATTTGGCTGAGGGTTGCAAAATCCATATAGGAATAGTATATCTGTGTGGGAAGGATTATACCAGGATGTTATAAGCACTAGCAAGGGTATCAGTGGGAACTTAGATCTTACCAAAGCTACATTTAGGAGTAGGACTGAGGCGAGTCACCGGATACTGTGCAGCATGGGAAGAGTCATTGCAAGAGGCAGAACAGTGTACAGTAGATGATGAAGCTAGATCATTCTGCCCCAACAGACTGTCCAACTTGGCTCAGGAAAACTGCAACAGGCAATCACTTAACTTGCTATCGGCCAAATAGTCCACCTTGCACTGTAGCATATTGGAGTCTGCTGTGTCCGGCTCTGAGAAAAAGTCAACTGATGCTGTGGGCTGTGGATCCCTATTCAATCTAACTTGGCCCACCACCATTTAAAGGACGGCTTCATGGTTAGATCAGAGTAAAAGATACAACCTAGGAGTAATCAATTTAGACTTGGTCTAAATGGTGACTAGATATGAGCATAGGGGTTAAGTTCATTTCAGGTCAGCATGAAAAAAATACAGGTGTACCTCAAAGAAAGAATAAGAAGCAAGACAGGCCTTTGGGCTAAAATAATGATGACATGAGCTTCTATGCTGTGAAATCTTAGTTCTGGGATTGTCAATTTTTGCTGAGTCAGTTCCTGCAGCTATTTTCTTGGTTTTCTATGCTAGGTGTTTAAGACTCTAGTGTTTGAAGCTGCAGTGCCTGTATCAGGATCTCTACAGAGGAGATGCCTGAACTGGACACTCCTTTATGGTCAGTGCTAACTGGTGTCCGTCTTTCGCATCCAGAGCATTCCAACACACTTTCAGTTCATTTGCTCTGGAACTGTGCTGCGATTCCCGTGAACATGAACACAACTCGTACAACCCGGGTCTGCACTTGTTCAGGAAGTAAAGTAACCTGTGTTTGTGTTTTGGCTGGTGATGACATAATTAGTTTCAAATGAGTCTGAAACCTGCCCAATGTTGCAGGGGCACCAGGAATCACACTTGGAACTGAACCACAGAACAGAAAAGGTGCCCAGTTTGAAACAAAAAACTCAAGACAAGGTACATAGTTTCAGAGCTGCAATGATAGAAATGGCAATACTTTACTACAAGATACCAAAAACTGAAGATATTAAATCAGTGAGGCAGTGGAGAAGCTGTGTGAATGAGGTGAATGAGTATTGTGATGATGGGGCCCTCTGGTGGTGAAGGATGGAACTGTCAGCTGAGACCAAGACACAATTTAAAGCAAACTTTATTTTGTTATTTAAACTAATAATAATAATAATAATAATAATAATAATAATAATAATAATAATAATAATAATAATAATAATAATAATAATAATAATAAAAGCTAAAAATGCTTATAATGTTGAATATATTTTCTGGAAATTCAGCATACATGTGTAATGATTTGTATTTGATATCCACTTGCCTGTTTTTCCTGCTTCTAACACATCAACTTTGAGAACAAAATGTTCACTTGCTCTATTGTATATTGTATATATTGTATATAAATCGATCCGCCATAACATTATGACCAGTGAGAGGTGAAGTGAATAAGACTGATGATCTCCTCATCATAGCACCTGTTAGTGGGTGGGATATATTAAGCAGCAAGTGAACATTTTGTCCTCAAAGTTGATGTGTTA
This sequence comes from Hemibagrus wyckioides, assembly GCF_019097595.1. Taxonomy (NCBI): domain Eukaryota; kingdom Metazoa; phylum Chordata; class Actinopteri; order Siluriformes; family Bagridae; genus Hemibagrus; species Hemibagrus wyckioides. The sequence continues at coordinate 9,182,358 of NC_080721.1, read as the reverse complement.
GAAGCAGGAAAAATGGACAAGCGTAAGGATTTGAGCGAGTTTGACGAAGGGCCAAATTGTGATGGATAGACGACTGGATCAGAGCATCTCCAAAACTGCAGGTCTTGTGGGGTGTTCCCAGTCTGCAGTGGTCAGTATCTATCAAAAGTGGTCCAAGTAAGGAACAGTGGTGAACCGGTGACAGGGTCATGGGCGGCCAAGACTCATTAATGCACGTGGGGAGCGAAGGCTGATATGTACAGTACATATTAGCTACATATGGCCAAGAATCATGGATGACTGTCTCAACCCCATAATCATTAACATCATCCACATTCAGCACTAGCATGTTGTGATTAAATACATCAAAAATAGAAACGTGAATGCTCCATTAATAGTAACTATTCAGGATTTAAGATTTTTTTAGTAACAGTCATGTTCATGAACTATAACTGACTCTGGAGTTTTTTCACAGGTTTAGGACTTGCTGTTAGTTATGAGTAGAAGCAAATACATAAGGAATCAGGAAGTATTCATGAACTGAAATGCAGACAAATAGCTCCATCTAGCTGTAGGAAAAAATCAGTAGTTTATAAGAGGGTTACACTACACATTTCAGTATTTTCTCCTTTTTGTGCCAGTATTGTTGTTATAGTGGATCATTTCGTCCGCATGTTTGAGGCATGGAAAAAAAATGGTTCTGGTCATGTGGTCAGTTTCATCATTGATGTAAAAATGCAGAGAATAAAAGATCATGAGCTCAAATTATTATTATTTTTGTTTGTTTTGCTGTTGTAATGAGGCAAAATGTGAGGCATATTTTGCCCTGCCAGCTTTCAGTCTGAACACAGATATCTTCATGGAATAAAGAGAAACACACATTATGAAATATTACATAGTTAAAATATGAAGAATCATTTTACCTACATCACCCAACACTAGCAAGTATATTTTAAGCAAAGGTTAAAGAAAATGCTAGGTTGGGATTCAGTAGATAATGTGATTGTGTGTTAATAATGTGCAGATTAATGAAAACCATAAAAATTGCATATCTTTAAATCAATTGTATGATTTTATTATACAGGAAACCACACAGGTCAAAGGGAATAATTTATAATCAACAGAGAAAAGAGGACAGGAGAAGTTTCAGTGGTGGTGTTTCTGCTGAAACTGACGTCCGCAGTATCCACACGTACCCACTTTGGTCATTTTGTCCTGTGAAAACATGTTAAATGTCAAAAGTATTGAAACGTTTAACACTTCATAGATTTCCTGCGATACTGAGCCAAGCAAAGAAGTGCACATTTATCTGTTCTTTGCATTTCTGCAATATAATGAGATAAAGACGTGTTTATTTATCGAATAGCTGGATTACCAGGTTGATATAAACTTTAGGATGGCCCAGAGCTCCTCCACCTCCATCACAGGACATCACTCGAGCTTCCACATTGGATACCGGCTCCTCCGCAACCAGGTTTATAGCAAAATTCTGATTCACCTGTGCAGTAAAGACGCAAACGACGATTTCACAACACAGTAATTAACATCATGTTCATTATTTAAACAGAAAGAAGTGTTACCTCTTTTTGTCTCCCCACAAATCTTGCTCTTCTTACATCATTTTCATCATAAACCTGCAGAAACAGGAAATCCCAGACATTTAACATACGCTTGTCCATAAATAGACTGTTTCTATGTTCCAGTGCATGAGAATTCGGGATCTTCTTCGTTGTCTCTCAATTTAATTTATTCCCGGCTTTGTGATTAAGATATGTGGTATGGTATAACCTAAGGGTAGTTATATTCATACAGAGTGCAGCATACTGAAACTACAGCAGTGTAATACACTCGATGTCTGCCCTCTTCCTCATACATGACCTCACAGATGCTGCTGATTGGCTAGTGTTGCTCTGATTGACAGGTGGGGGAGAGTATAATCCCCTCCCACCTACAGAACACACAATTTTCTCTTATTGTGTCATTCTGTAATATTTTTATTCTAGCAGTACATGCTGTCATATACGCTATATGTGCCGTATTTTCCACAAGTAACGTCGCTCATTTATTAGCTGAGAATTTATTCTCTATATTTTTGCCTTCATAATAATAATAATAATTTAACGCTACATGAAACAGTAGCGTTAAAAAAACCTAACCCTAACCATGAAATAAAACAAAAATAAAAATATATAATCGCATATTTTAAATCTCTGAACCGAAACGTTATAACCCCAGGTTGTAACCAATAACAGATATTAACAAGAGTCTTTCCCCACCCATATTTCGACAAGTCCCGCCTTCCTAAATTCGGATTGGTCAATCACAGCTCACGCTAGCCAATCCGTGAGCCGAACGATTTTGAGAATGAACACCGAACCAATCCTAGTTCCGGAGGTGTGATTTGTCATAACCCAAACCAGGTGGGAAAAAAACATAATGCTAACGTTTAGCATGAAGCTGGATTTTATAGCTTATAGAAATGAACCACACATTAATCAGCGCTACCTGTCCCGTGTGAGTGATTTTTTCTCCGTAGCTGGAAACAGGAACACTGTATCGCTGAACCGGTACAGGAGAAATTCTTGATGTTGTGAGAAAAGTCCTCGTATTTTTAGCGAAGGACAAGATCTTAGGAAGGGTGGCCGCCATGTTTCTCCCACAAGCCCCCTCCCAGGAGTAGCGTTTATCTCTGTGGCTGTAAAGTGTGTGTTTTATTATTATATTACTCACTGTTGACATCTGCTGTACGGGAGCGGTTCTTTCTTTCTTTCTTTCTTTCTTTCTTTCTTTCTTTCTTTCTTTCTTTCTTTCTTTCTTTCTTTCTTTCTTTCCATTTCAGGTGAAAAAAGACGATTTTATTCAATCATTTGTTTAAATATATTCATTTATTAATGTGTATATTTTATAATTTTGGTTGTTTTTCACTACATCTACACATAGCAGCAATTTGTCCAGTTGTGCTCTTACTACTACTTTTACTTCTTCCTCCTTTATTACTACTAATGGTTTAATCCAGATTAGCCATGAACACTGATACCTCTCATAATATAAACAAATGCAATAACAATAAAAACATCAAAATTTATATAAAATAAATAAATAAATACATCTAAAGCTTGGGTTTCCATCTAGAGTGGAAACATATTAAACCAAAATCTAAATCAGTTTCTTTCTATATTTAGAAATATTTTTTCTTTTCTATAATCTCGAGTAGCGGCATTCATTATTGTTAAGAGTTTCATTCATTTCTACACTATATTGCCAAAGGTTTTGGGACACCCCTCCAAATCATTGTTTTTCAGGGGTTGGGCTTGATCTCTTAGTTCCAGTGGAAGGAACTCTTAATGCTTCAGCATACCAAGACATTTTGGACAATTTCATGCTCCCAACTTTTAGATGACCCCTTGCTGTTCCTGTCCATAAAGACATGGATGAGTGAGTTTGGTGTGGAGGAACTTGACTGGTCCTGACCTCAACATTTTTGGGATGAATTAGAGCGGAGACTGCGAGCCAGGCCAAACACCTGGATTCAATGATGTTATGGGGTGTCCCAAAACTTTTGGCAATATAGTGTATATTTAGAATTGATTGAGGTTCCTGCAAACTGTTCTGTAAAAGTATTTGTAGTGAAATGGTCCTAACAGTGAAAGAACCATTTAACATCATCCAGAAATTATATATTTTTTTATTTGATAAAGTTTGCGCATATTTAATTAGATAAAGCCTCGCTTGGATAAATAAATGTACACATTAGAAATGAACCGGCAAAAAAAATCTGATTGTGATGTTTGTTGTTAAAATAATAAAATTCACCTCCGTTCACCTGCAGCGCGCGCGGACAAAAATCCCACAGAAGAAAACGCAAGTGAAGAAGAACCCTGTCTGGCGCATGCGCACATCCTGACTTTCGCCCTCTCAAAGTCACTGACGTCACAGCGGAAGTAGTGCTGAACTGAAGCATGCGCGTGCACAGAGCTCTAAACTGGATTATCAGTATATAACTTCCAGAATATTGTAATAAATACACAGTTTATAGAGAACAGGTATGTGGATTGCGTTTCCTGTCGTTTAATAGAACTAGATATGTGTCTAATGTAAGCTAATAGAGAATTTGGGACACAGCCTCCAGCTCCAGTGTTCAGGGATCAGGGAGGTTTTAAATGGCTGTGTGTTTCATTTAATCATGAAAAGGTGTGAAATATATTGCTTTGGATTAGGGAGGGATTGTTGCAAGGGTTTGTTGTGTTTTTTTTTTTGCATTGCATGCATGTTCCCAATGTTAATTAACACTGTATACGTACTGCACCCATGCTGGCAATGATCGTTTCCCACAATGCTTTGAGAACCCTGTTTTATTCAGTAGATATATCAAGGGTGTAAATAAAACCTAAAAAGAAACTTATAACAACCTAATGTTTCTTATTGGCTGTCATCTAACAATAAGAGAATGTTGTATTTTCAGGAAAGGTATTGACTTTCTTAACCAAAACAGAACAATGAACAGTGGATATATATATATATATATATATATATATATATATATATATATATATATATATATATAAAACAAAACCCAAGGGGAAATTTCTGTCTTTGGTGTGCAGTTCCACCTCTAAGGCATGTCACGGGTTTATAGTAATGCATTTAAAGTTACGGTTTTTATAGTAACAGCTATATAATCTGCAATAAAGTCACAAGGACTTGTATTGCAGATGCAGGACATAAGCTAAGATTAATAATAAATGGATTATCTTGTAATTTAACAAAGAAAACACTGATATGGTGATCTATCTATCCATCCATCCATCCATCCATTCCTCCCTCCCTCCCTCCCTCCCTCCCAGATGTTTCTTTAATATTTGTGGAAGGAGTCTCCATTGTCAGAGATTTGTGACACTCTGTGTTTTCTTCTTTGTACAGGTGGTGGCGCCATGGCACCTCCGTTTCTCCCTTCTCTGCTCGGGTCCCTGACTCGGCAGCTGTCTCGGGCTGTGCAGCATGCGTCTGTCACCTGTATCCCTGCTGCTGGAGCACATCGCTGCATTTCCACCATCACTGCTGCTGTGGTTCAGGCCAGAGGAAGCTTTCAGGCCCGGCTCATTCCTTTCCGAGCGCCGTTACTCGGACAGAACCAGCACTTCGTTGCTCTGCAGCCTTCGATGGGCATGAAAACCAAAACAGCTCTGAAGAAACGGTGTAAAGACTGCTTTTTTGTACGTCGCCGTGGGCGACTGTATGTCTTTTGCAAGAGCCACCCGAGGCACAAACAGCGGCAGGGGTGAATCTGTTCTGAAGCTTTTCGGATCACTGTTTTTTTCTGTAATAATAAAGTTAAGTGTGAGTGATGAACTTGTAGATCTTTTTTTTTTTGCCCTTTAGATAGATTTCACAGCAATGAGACTTGCATTGCATTTCATATTGCCTTTAGGTTCAGCAGAGAGGGTGAAGGCTACACTTTGTCAATCAAGCACTTGCAAAGCACTCAAACATGAGATAGAATCCAATCCAGGAACAGAGCTGAGCAGTTAAGGGTTGAGGTTTGTGCTTAAGGACCCAGCAGTGTCTTTGTGAAAGACCTAAGATTTAAAAACACACCATTCTGCTAGCATACACCATATTGGCTACAGTGTTCCCTATTTTCTAATGTACTTGTCAAAGCCACCAGTTATTGAGTATTAATTTAGATATTATTGTAAAGATAATTTATGATACTCCACTAAACACACAGTGATTCTCTGACATTATCATTTAGTTCTTGCTTTGGGGGAGCTGTTTCTGATGACATTCTGGTTTGGTAATCAAAGTCAGTGAAACATTTCATGAATTTTGTTTTTATATAACTGACAAGAAACTTTCAACTTTCACTAAAGGTTGCTTTAACCATTTTTCAGTTTCATTTTTGTTTGCCATGAACATTATCTACTATTAAGACAACGGCACTGTCATCCAAGTGGAAAGACATTTCTCCCCCATAAAAACCTGTTAATGTGGTTTAATGGACTAAGACAGTGATATTGGAGGACCAAATTAGCACACCTTGTGTATACACCTTATTCACCTTTACACACAAAAGCACTGTCTTATTGCTAGACGTGTTAAGCGTTTTCTTTATAATGGGTTTCTATGTGACGTAAACACTTAGTTTAGTCTGTGTTTGTTCAGATTCTGTGTTCACCTGCTTGTTTGTACATAGTATTTAGGTTTATTAATATGTTGTATACTTAATTTGGCTTTTAAACATCACTTTCTTAATACCCAATAGCCCTTAATTCTTTATAACGGGTTTCTTTGGAGGAGAAGACCCTTAAAAGTCTTGTCATTTCATTTGGTTTACGCTATTACGTTGTCTCAAAAGTAAGTTTTATAACAAGAGAGATCTGAAAGAAAAAAAATATTGTTGCCTTCTAACTATGTACACATAAATGAAATGTAGACACAGTGATCTTGTAGCTATTCAAACTTAATATTACTTTTTTCCCTGTTAGTTTTAGCGATCCTCATTTTCGCAAACAAATTCGACGGCTTTGCATTTAACGCCTTAGCCGTTTTCTTTGATATTGCTTCGATAGTCATTTAAAATGTGTTTACTCATTATTTATATCGTGCACAGGAGCATGTGAATCACTTTTAGTCTTAGTTAATTTGAGTCGATTTTAATTTCTTTATTAGCAGAAGTTGCTAGCACTGCTCATGAATATGTACGCTTGTATACAGAGTTTAATTGGAAAATTATAAGCAGTAGGATTTTATTATTTAGTAAGTTATTAATGAATCAATTTGTGATATTAAACAGGACAATGATGTTGTTTAGAGTGTAAGTGTAAATAAATAAATAAAGACCGCGAAGGAGCTCATTGCGCATGCGTCAAGCAAGTGACTCCCTATTGGACGCAGCGTGCGCTCCGTACACTGTAAGTATTTCATTGCCTGCGCTGTGTTTATTATAGAGAGTCAGGTTCACATGGGAGGAAAGCGTGTGGTCAGCAGATACAGATGATGACCGAGTGGACTGATTAATGCGCTTTAACTCCAGCTGATAACCACTGCAGCTCCCGGACACTCTCACTAACTGCGGAAAGAAGCGGCGGAGAAAGAGTTTTTATTTGGTTTATGCCGTGGAGTTAAAGTGTGTGCTGACTTTGGTGAGAATGAGGCTTGTACACAGAAAGCGGATTCCGGCTGGAAATGGAGAGGATTCCCGAGTTTCAGAGCACTTCACAAACCCTTTTACGCACGAGCTGAGGGTCAGTCCTGTGCAGAAAGTCAAGGTGAGATTGAGCACATGAACAGCTTGTCATTAAAAAGTTCAGAAACTGTCATTAAAGTGTCATTTCCTGTCTGAGGGGGATCCATCAGGAACATTTCAACTAACATGTAATGTAGGGAGAGATTAAAACAGCTGGACATTTAGATTTAAACTAAAAAATACATTCTCTATTAACTATATACATTTCCAGATGTCTCTCTCTTGCTTTCTGTCTCTCTCTCTCTCTCTCTCTCTCTCTCTCTCGCTCTGCCTATCTCTCTCTCTCACTCACTCACTCACTCTCTCTCTCTCTCTCTCTCTCGCTCTGCCTATCTCTCTCTCTCACTCACTCACTCTCTCTCTCTCTCTCTCTCTCTCTCTGCCTATTTCTCTCACTCACTCACTCACTCACTCACTCACTCTCTGCCCATCTCTCTCTCTCACTCACTCACTCACTCACTCACTCACTCTCTCTCTCTCTCTCTCTGCCTCTCTCTCTTTCTCTCTCTCTCTCTCTCTCTGCCTATCTCTCTCACTCACTCACTCACTCTCTCTCTCTCTCTCTCTCTCGCTCTGCCTATCTCTCTCTCTCACTCACTCACTCACTCTCTCTCTCTCTCTCTCTCTCTGCCTATTTCTCTCACTCACTCACTCACTCACTCACTCACTCACTCTCTGCCCATCTCTCTCTCTCACTCACTCACTCACTCACTCACTCACTCACTCACTCTCTCTCTCTCTCTCTCTCTGCCTCTCTCTCTTTCTCTCTCTCTCTCTCTCTCTGCCTATCTCTCTCACTCACTCACTCACTCACTCACTCACTCTCTCTTGCTCTCTCTCTCTCTCTCTGTCTCTCTCTCTCTCTGCCCCCCTCTCTCTCTTTCTGCCCCCCCCCTCTCTGTGACAGGATGAGCACAAACACGATTAATCAATTAATTAAATGTCTTTTTAATTCTTCTTGATCTCCCATGCAGATCAGTTTATTAAACTAAACCATGCTTGTTTGCTTTACTGACAGTGTTCCCCTCATTTCCATTAGCATTTAATGTTTAAATACAGGAATGTTTATGTATGTGTATGAGTATTTTGGTGTAATAACTAATGCAGTCTTTATTGAGGTTTATCGATGATGTTGCAGTAAAATGAATCACAAGACTCGAACTTTCATGGAACTGTTGTGAAAGTAAATTGTGAAATTGAAACTCATGATCTTTCAGTTGCCTTTATTTATTTATTTATTTTACATTTTTTTTATTACAAGTGTAGTAACCTTATTGTGGTTGATGAATATTGATGAGATGGTGTGATGTGGCTCCATGTGAACCAGCTACTGGTACAACCTGGAATTTGAATGTTTTACAATAACAGCATGTCCGGAAATTCCCCTTATACCTACAGGTCTCCAGGTTGTGGTGGATCCAGATCCCAGAAATACTGGGTGAGAGTCAGGAATATTCCCTGGGATTTTTATCACACGTCTTAACAATTTAGAGCGTCCAATCCGCCTACCGGTAATTTTTGTTGAGAAACTTCTAGAAGAACCCCCACCACCCTATTAAACAAAAGACCTAAACAAAGGTAGAATATACAAAGCTCAACACAGACAGTAATTTAAGCTGGGGATTGAACCAGAGATGGCAGTGCTACCCATTGTACCACTTTGGCATTCCTTTGTTCATGAGGAAATCCTGAAAATAGCTTCTATTTACATGTTTCCCAGAACACAAAATACTAACAATTTACACCGATCACCCCTTTTTATAATTTGACCCTCCTGCTGGCTCTTAATGTCGCCTTATTGAGAATCAGTGAACGTTTGCTTTTGTAACACTTTTTGTAAATGTACGAGTCCCTCAGTTGTCCTCATTGTGAAAATATGGATCTCAAAATCATTACATTTCATTTCATTGTCTGTACCGCTTATCTGATCTATCCTCGGGCATCTCAGGCATCATTGGGCATCAAGGCAGGAATACACCCTGGACGGAGTTCTCAAAATCATACAGCCATAAATAGGAAATGTGTCAAATGTGTAAAAGATGCTGGAAAAGCAAAGAATTTGAGGGACCTAAAGGATTTTTCTGAAGACCCGTGGGCAGAGTAACTGTATGGAGAAGTATCACAAATTATAAAGACAGTCGTTGATCATCCAGGCAACAACAAAAAATATTAAGAATCGAAGAGCTGTAAACTTTTGCAGTGGTTCTTTAGTGTAAATTCAGTTATCTTGTCTTGTAGACTAGATGCAAAGATCTGTTATGGGAAATAGCTGAATATTAAGGCAGAACTAAATAAAAAAACAGATCCCTCTCATCATCTTTTAAATGATTAATATTTTTAAGATTCAGCAAAGGGGGATGTATGTAAACTTATGATCTCAACCGTATAGAAAATGCTATATCAGTGTGTTTACAAAAGACTCTAAGGTCTTAGCAGTTCTAAAGTGTTCAGTCTTTCCTTGAATGTTGCAATCTCTCTTTCTAAGAATGGTTTAAAGGTTATGCCACGCCCACTTCGAGCACTGAACATGTACAGTGCCATTATGTTATACTATACAGACAGTAGGTATGTGTGTTATGATAACTATGTTTTGTGTTTAAACTATTCAAACTATTTATGCATCTGGAACGAGCGGCCGAGGATGAACGAGGATGATCACATCGCACATTAAAAATTAAAGATTGATCAGAGTGGTGTGAATAATGTCACCTTATAATTAATGCACACTGTGAAGATGAGTCCCACAATGCCTCAGTGAACCAAACGCATTATGGCGTTAAGCTGCTCTTTGTAAAACTCTGAAGCCGAATTGCTTCGAACTACTACAAGGGTGTGAGTACTAGCTTTGTACACTTGCTAGTTCTCAAGACCCAGGACATATAAAAAGGGCAAACACTGGCTGTGTGCGGACTTTGTTTACATTTAAATTAGCTTCGGAGTCTAGTCGAGCTGGTTCTGTGATAAAACGATGCTTTTACAGTGACTAGGCTTTGTGAAGATACCTGCAGGCAAAATAATGCAAAAAAACGTCCTTAATGTATACTTTAAGGTGACTGAGTCTAGAACTGGGGAAAATATTCATGTTTAATATTCATGCCCTTGCTTAGTGATACCATACTGTTTACTCAGACAACGTTATTTAAAGTGCTAGTGAAAGAAACGGAAACGGATTCGCAGAAATAAGGTGTTAAAAATTCAATTTCAGGACACTGAGTGTTCATTGCTACTGATACTGATATCAGCTACGCAAAAGCCTAGCTCATGAACACGTGACATCCAGCTGGATGTATTTCAACAATTAAATGATAGCAAATAAAGCTGCCAACTGTTCTGTGAAAATACCAAGAGTATTTCTGAGCATCTTGCTGCAATACAAGTTATAAGACAAACCATCATACGCCTAAAACGTAGCACAAGGAGTTCCTTGCTAGTAGCACATGCAGGTTTGGAGAGGTTTCTTACCATGTCTGATTGATTACTATGATGTAGGTTATCCATTTCAGTATCAGCGTCCTTTTATACCAAATGGAAGCCCTTCATTTCATGAGGCAGAGAAGATTCCTGAGAGGTTCTTGAGCTGAGCGAAGGCAATGGTGCTGTATGTGATGTATAACCTTCATCTTCTTCCAAATCACACTTCAAAACAAAAACTAGTATTTTCTCTGAAACAAATAAATCTGCCGACATACCATTGCATACTTTTGCGCCCTTTCTACTATCCCTGACTGTAAACTCTTTCTGCATTATTAATGAGGATTTAGGGAATGGCTGAGGAAACATCTTGTGGAGGAGCTCTGTACTGTAAATTGAGATTGAGAGTGGTTGTTGCTGGATATTACAGGGTTAATCTGAGTCCCTATATTATAGTTTTACATTATTATTGTAACTTGCCTCCACCCAGGCAGTTCTACAAAACATAAACCTGAGTGCACACGCACAAACAAGTTCATTATGGTTCCTGAATATTAAAGCTGGGCAGGAATTTCTGAATGCGTCCAAGTATTATTGCTCAATGACAAGTACAACCCTGAAAAAGATCCCTAATTTTGATCTTGTGTCTGCTCCTTTAGATTTCACTGCAAAGCATTAAAATAATAGATTCAAGAAATGTGTATATACACTCACTGTTCACTTTATTAAGAACACTTGAACATAAATACAACGGAATTATCTGATCGGTCAGTCAGGAGGCTGAGGTGAAATGCAAAATTACACAGATCTGTAGGACGTTGTTCATGATAGAGGTCAAGAGAATGGACAGACACATTTGAGCTGTTAGTAAGGTCACAGTAACACATATACAACCACAGTGAGCAGAAAAGCATCTCAACACATCAAACTTTGAGGTGGATGAACCGCAATAACACATAGATCACACCGAATTTCAGCAAGGAACACAGAAGGGGCTCAGCTGGGAGTTTTCTCCAGTCTTGTGTGGACACACAATGTGTGGACACACACACTTAACTTATATTGTTCAGTACTTATTGCACTACCTCAACCCTTGTGTTTATTACATCTGCTGCTATATTTATATTTATGTTTATTTCTATTTTGCACTACCTCAAACGCTGCTATTGTATTTTTGCACAATACATGTTGTCAGGTCTCATAGTTGTACATCATCTCATTTCATTTCATTTCATTTACATTCCATTGCACGTGTTCTTTTTCTTTTCTGCGGCGCTACAGTAAGTGTCCTGTGTTTTTGTGTTGTCTTTTTGTACTTATTGTTTTTGCACTGTGTTGTCTGCACCTAGCTGCACACTTTGCAAACTTCGGTCCTAGCTCTGTGATGTTTTTTGTGTTTGCACTATATGTTGTATGTTTATGTAGCACCAGGTCCTGGAGAAACGGTGTTTCATTTCACTGTGTACTGCGTCAGCTATATGCGGTTGAAATGACAATAAAGCTTCTTGAATCTTGAATCTTGAATCTTGTGTCTGATGTCCTGGAGTGAATGTATATTTGTAAGAACTGTACTTGATTTCGAGACAGGAAATTGATTAATATAGTTTCTTATCCATACCATTCTTTATTATATTATATTAATAATATTATAAATCTGATCTGGAGCTTACTATCACTTAAAACATCACAGTCTTTTTATATCTTTATAAAGAAAATATCTAAAATATCTTTATATGTTCTGAGGCTATTTATATTCACTGTAATATTTCCACAATATTTTTCTACTTTTGTTTTTATTGTGTTTAGTTTTCATATTGCATGCCTGTTTATTCATTGTTAACATTTAAAACTAATGATTTGTCATCATCATTGTTCATTGTACACATACAGAGGCAATGAAACACAGTTAGATATTACACAGTTGATATTTGATTCTGGATTTCCTTTTTTTTGTATTTGTTCCTCGCCAGATTGCATTGATGACCGTGACGCTGTTTCCTGTGCGACTGCTATGTGCTGCTTTCTTCATGTTGCTCGCATGGCCTTTCGCGTTTTTGGCCACCGTGGGCCGCACCGAGGACGCCGTCGAGCCTCTCTCCTGGTGGAGGTGGTGAGTTCACACTTATGTAACACTGCATTCTGCAACATCGGGCTTTTCTGTATACCACCGAGTTATGTAATGGACAAGGTTCAAGTTCAGAAAAAGAATAGTAAACACTAGAGTTATATCAGAAAGCATGTTTAATCAGACCCTACGGAATTTCAGGATTTTGTAATCGCAGGAATTAAGGAATTCCATAGGAAATCAGTACGTGTTTTCACTGGTAGTTAAAAAGAAGAATCCTATGGTTGTAGATTGTCCAATTTATGTAGATATCTGCACAAAAAACTCCACATAGAAAAAATAAATAAATAAAAAGCAGAACTTTAACAAAACACAAAAACTGCCAAGTCAGGCTTGATGTTAGATTAGAAAAGCTGTGATGTAATGGATGATAATTCAAGTTCCTCTCATACACACACACACTCCAGGCTGGTGGATCTTATCATCAAAGCCATCATGAGGGCGATGTGGTTTTCCGGAGGCTTCCACTGGGTCCGGGTGAAAGGCAAACCAGCTCTGCCCAGTGAAGCTCCCATCCTCACACTGGCACCGCACTCGTCTTACTTCGACGCCATTCCAGTGACCATGACCATGGCATCGATAGTGATGAAAGCCGAGAGCAAAAACATTCCTATCTGGGGCAGTAAGTTTACAAATCAAAGTTTTTAGGTTTCTTTATAAATGTAAACATACATTTGAACTGTTCAGACACGAGGTATTGAGATGCCGAGACACTTTCTGCTGTGAGAGACTTCTTCCCAGGTTTACAGCTATAAGTTCCTGAGCATCTGTCTCATTTCCTCGTATTTGTTTTCTTTCTTTCTTTCGCAGCGCTGATTAAGTTAATCCGTCCGGTGTTTGTGTCACGCTCGGATCCTGATTCTCGCAGGAAGACTGTGGAGGAGATTAAACGCAGAGCATGCTCAGCAGGCCAGTGGCCTCAGGTAATGCATACTTTAATACAGTCATGATTAGGATCATAAGGAAATCATAGCAGAGCATGAGAAAGCAGGCTACAGTACATCTATATCACAGTTCATTTCAATACATTTCTGTTGGTCTGTGTTTACATCCGACTGTCTGTGTTTCTCTGCATCTGTCTAACTGACTCTCTGTCAGTCAGTTTGCCTGTTTATCTATTTTTCTCTCTGATTGTCTGTGACTTTCTCTCTTTCAGTCTATCTGGATACATGTAACATAACTGTCTGTCTGTTGGTCTGTCTATTGTCCTGTCTGATTATCTGATTACCTGTCTTACTGTCTGTGTTGAATACATCTGACTATCTCTGTGTTTCTGTGTATATCTGTCTAACTCTTTGTCTGTCTTCCTGTCAATCAGTTTGCCCGTTTATTTTTTTGTCTGTCTGTCTGTCTGTCTGTCGATCTGTCTATACATGGAATTTAACTGTCTGATGATCTACCTGTCTGTCTGTCTGTATACATGTAATATAACTGTCCGTCAGTCTATCGTCTTGTCTGGTTATCTACCTGTCTGTCTGTCTGTCTGTCTGTCTGTATACATATAATATAACTTTGTCTGCCTGTCTGTCTATCATCTTGTCCGATTATCTACCTGCCTGTCTGCCTGTCTATTGTCTTGTCTGATTATCTGCTTGTCTGTCTGTCTGTCTGTCTGGTTGCCGGTATACATGTAATATAACTGTCTGTCTGTCTGTCTGTGTTGAATATCCGAAGCTCTCGGCACATGTAATTAGAAGAGTTCATGTTGACATGGCTGTTTTCTATAAAACGTGTTCTCATTCCTGATTTGATTTCAGATCATGATTTTTCCTGAGGGGACCTGCACCAACAGATCCTGCCTCATCACATTTAAACCCGGTACATATTTCCTCTCCCTCTATCGGTCTGGCTATCTTTCTATTTTTTTTTTTCCCACCATAATTATTCCTAACATCACAGCGTCCTGCCTACAGACGTCTCTTTCACTCTGTGAGAGTGAGAGAATGTGTGTATTCAGACTGGGCACTGGGTGCCATTGGTGTTATGTTTCAGTGTGTGTGTGTGTGTGTGTATGAGTGCGAACATGTTTTCTGTCTCTCCTGTGGACCGTAACAGTTCACTTGGCTGTGAGATTCAGTGATTGTCTTCCTCTTCCTGTGTGCACTATCCATTCCTGTTATGTTTTGCTGATCCTGTCTCACTCGTGGCTTTATTGTGCTTTCCTCCACACTCCTAATCCTCCCTTTTTTTTTGCTAAAATCCCTTATTTGTTTTTCTCTCATCACTTTGTTTTGTAGTTTTATCCATTCTAGTCGTTTCACTGCACCGTGACACATCCGTGCTGGAGGTCTGCAGTCACACAAATGTCCATCACCGGGCAGTTCCATACCATACATACCTCGTGGATGGGAAAATTCTGCTTTACACCTACTATGTGCAAATCATTTAGTAATACGATATAGTAAGACATCCTATAATTGTCACAAAATTTTCAACAGTCACTGACATTCCCAGTAGACTGACTTGCTGTCCAAAATTGAATTCTGGTGTCCATTTAAACAGCACAGTAAAGGGCAGTTTGGGTCCGACTGCCATAACTCGGGCTCTTCGAATACTGCCTAAGTTAATGAGCACAAATCCAGACCAGAGTGTGACAGAGTGGTGGCTGTAAAGTCATTTTCCTAAGGTTACTCAACTGCAAAGTTATTCAAAGGTGCACATGCTCCGAGATCCGCCCTTGGAAAGCCGAAGGATAGAAAGTAATTAGGTTTAGGGAAACTGAGACAGATGCCCTTGGTTTACTGACCGGGACCTGAAAGAGAGCTTTGTGTTCAGAATGAAAGTCATCAGGTTCATCACTCTTCTTTTTACACCTGTTCAGAGGTGAAGAGACCAACTCGATACACACACAAACACACACACATATACACAGACAGCAGGTTGAATGTAACACAAAGACAATGAGACGCTCTATAACACTTTTATAACACATGCCTCTGTAAATATTTTGACTGTATAACCTTTATAACCAGTTTCACTTCATCATAACCTTATTGGACCTTATTGTTATCTTTTGTTAGAAAAAAGAAGCCGATGTTTCTCACGTTCCCTATTCGAGTGTCACATCCTGTCACAGAACAATATAAAAACAAGTGTTTAGAGAGAAGGAAGTTTGACAAAATATTTTGTCATACGCTTTTGACAGTTTATTTATCTGTTTCCTCTCTCTCTCTCTCTCTCTCTCTCTCTCTCTCTTTGTGACCGATTGCCCTTTCTGTCTGTTTGAATGCCTGTATTCCTGTTTGCCTATTTATCTGTCTCACTGTCTGTCACTGACTGTCTGTGTTTTCATCCGTTTATCTGTCTGTATGATTGTTTGTCTCTTTATAAATCCTGACAATCATTCATTCAGTCTGTCTGCCTGTATCTGTCTGTTTATTTGACTGTCTTTCTGTTTTCATACTGTCAGGGTTTGTGGAATTTCATGATACACTGATCAGGCATAACATTATGGCCACCTGCCTAATATTGTTGTTGGTCCACCTTTGCTGCCAAAACAGCCCTGACCCGTCCTGCACTGTGTATTCTGACACCTTTCTATCAGAACCAGCATTAACTTCTTCAGCAATTTGAGCAACAGTAGCTCATCTGTTGGATCAGATCACACGGGCCAGCCTTTGCTCACCACGTGCCTTGACCGTCCATGACCCTGTCGCCGGTTCACCACTGTTCCTTCTTTGGACCACTTTTGATAGATACTGACCACTGCAGACCGGGAACACCCCACAAGAGCTGCAGTTTTGGAGATGCTCTGATCCAGTGGTCTAGCCATCACAATTTGGCCCTTGTCAAACTCGCTCAAAAACTTACACTTGTCCATTTTTCCTGCTTCTAACACATCAACTTTAAGGACAAAATGTTCACTTGCTGCCTAATATATCCCACCCACTAACAGGTGCCATGATGAGGAGATCATCAGTCTTATTCACTTCACCTCTCAGTGGTCATAATGTTATGGCTGATCGGTGTAAATGAGTAAAGGCGAATACTACTACTAATAAAATAGTAAAAATGTATAATAATAATAAATAGACTAAATTTCTGACTGATTAATGTGTCATGAAACTCAACCCACTCTAAAATACATTTATAAAATATACAGGCATGCACCCAAGTAGACACGTGGACACACACACACACACACACACACAGAGTCATGTTACTGTAGGATGGGTCAGATGAGACTGCCTGTTTTTATTGTTCTGCTCTCATGACCAGCTTCAGGTGAACTGAGGACACAGCCACTGACACAAAAGGATGTTACTCATCACCGTCCACACAGCCGGAGTGCTTTTGCTTTTGCAATTCGCACAATCATAAATATTCATGAGCTGTACTAACACATCAGTGTGCTCTGTTGTTGAACAACAATGACATGTCCCTCTTTCTCCTTCAGGTGCGTTTATTCCTGGGGTTCCGGTCCAGCCGGTGGTTCTGCGCTATCTTAATGAACTGGTAAGAAAAGCAGAGCAGAAGAGTGGCTTTTACCCTGCTATATGTTAAAAGTGCCAGCAACAAAACAGAATATTATGCAGCATATCAGAACAGCAATGATTCATAATGTACTATACTACAGGAAGAACCTGTGTCTTACTTATATAAGTTTTGTTAGTTTCATTAGTTTCGATCAGGCAGTTACACCTACCAGGCATAACATTATGACCACCTGCCTAATATTATGTTAATCCATCTTTTGCTGCCAGACCAGCCCTGATCCAGTTGTCTAGCCATCACAGATTTGCCCCTTGTCAAACTCGCTCAAATCCTCACACTTGCCCATTTTTCCTGCTTCTAACACATCATCTTTGAAGAGAAAATATTCACTTGCTGCTTAATATATCCCACCCACTAACAGGTGCCATGATGAGGAGTGTTAGTCACTTCACCTGGTCATAATGTTATGCCTGATCGGTGTATATCACAATGATGCTGAATATTAGATTCTGGTTGACCTTGTAGGTGTTGATGAATTTTCTGTAACACGGCTCCAAGGTCTGTATTACGGGCTCTGTTTTAGCGTTTCTATAGTAACAACGGTGATGGACGCTTTACATATATGGATTTTAAAATAAAACAAAAACATGGTGACTCCGTGATATTGTAAAGATTTCTGTGAGTTGACGTGAATGTAGCATGTTCTCCAGTGTTCATACTTTATAACATTAACTGAAATAGTAATATCAGTGTAATGAATGATAAAGCGTTATTCCAGACACGTCATTATTGGAATATAATCTACTTCAGGGATGTAACAGTAACTCCACATCACATTGCACCACGTTGTTGTTGATTATTTTCCCATCACTGCACACCTCTCTCTCTCTCTCTCTCTCTCTCACTTCTAACGTCTAATGCCTCTTACTCATCCACCTCTCATTAATTATGAAGGCACGATGCTCAGGTTGCATGTAGATACTCGGAAAACTTGTAAGGAGTTCGGAGTTCCCACACTGTGAGGCTTGAATTTTAGATCCACGTGCACACGTGACCTTGACTTCTTATTTGCTCAGGTGCTTTTTTTGCAGGCTGTAGTAACCACATGGCCTTGTGTGTTTAGCTTTAATCTCCATTTTTTTTTTTCTCCTAGGACACAATCTCGTGGACATGGCAAGGACCTGGAGCGTGAGTTGTCTCAGATTCTCACAGATGTCCTCATTATGAGACAATTTAGATAAATCACATTTTTAAAAAAAAATGTTAGATAATTGTGAATAAAAGGTTGATGTAAAATACTTTGCTTTCAGATTTAAGATTCTGTGGCTCACACTGTGTCAGATCCACAATCCTGTGGAGATCGAGGTGATCATTTTATATTTCAGTGGTTATATATATTTACTTTTTTAACTGTAATTGAAAGGATGATTTCCTATGTGTCATTACACTCTGCTTGTGTTTGCTATCAGTATCTCCCTATTTACACACCATCAGAGGAAGAGAAAAGAGATCCGGCTCTGTTCGCCAGCAACGTGAGACGCATCATGGCCAAGTCAGTGTCCACTTCAAGCGTAACGATCCTGAACGTTCGCATGACCACACGTGTGATGTTCATTTTTCTATTTCGTGCACTTTTTTTCAGAGCTTTGCAAGTACCAACTGTAGACTACTCTTTTGAAGACTGTCAGCTCTCAATGGTCAAAGGTCCCCTGTGTTTACCTAGCCACACATCCCTGCTGGAGTTCTCCAGACTGGTGCGTAAACTCGGGTGAGTGACGTCAGAGACTTCTGAATACTGTATGCATAGGTGACGTCTCTCTGGCTTCCACGGACAACATAGCGTGTTGTGTAGAGCACATGGCAGCTGGATGAACCCACAAGCCTGGGATTTGTCAGTACAAGCAGGGCCTGAACCCGAGCCCATCGTTCTTGTAAATATGGAACAAAATAAGCAGTTCTTTCTTTTCCTCGTCTTCTGTCAGTTGTTTATCTACTTTCACCATCTCTTATGTTGCCATTATTTACGCCGTTTGTCGCAACGTTCTTCCTCAGCATGTGGAAATAGGTAACCGCACCACCTACGATGGCGTTACTCAAGCATGTGACTCAATGCAAGTATGTGAACTTGCGAAAGTGAGAGGGAGAGAATTTAATATTTTTGCCCCTGCAGATGTTATCTCTGCATCAAGTATGCTGGAAAAGCTCAGGGTTAGGGTTCTCTTCTCTACATACATACAGATGTTCTGTAGTAGAAACTACAACCCCTGGCAAAAAGTATGGAATCGCCACTCTTGGAAGATGTTCATTCAGTTGTTTAATTGTGTAGAAACAAAACCATTCACAGACATGCCACAAAACTATTTCCATTTAACATTCCAACCTTCTGGCTTTATGAAACACTTACAGAAATAAAAAAGAAAGAAAATTGTAGTCAATTGCAACTGTTTTTACAGAGGAAAAAAATATGGATTCACTCAATCTGCAGTTAAAAAAGAGTGCTTGCACACCTTAGTGGGCTGTTGAACCAAGCTGATTGACATAAATCATGGCTCCAACACGAGAGATGTCATTTGAAACAAAGGAGAGGATTATAAAACTTCTTAGGTAAATCTTCACGGAATGTTGCAAAAGATGTTGGTTGTTCCCAGTCAGCTGTGTCTAAAATCTTGGACCAAGTACAAATCAAAGAAAGGAAAGGTTGTAAAAGGGAAGCGTACTGGTAGACCAAAGAAGACATCAAGCGTCAAGAGAGATAGAAAACTTAAAGCAATATGCCTTGAAAACAGAAAAGGCACAACAAAACAAATGAGGAACAAATGGGCAGAAAGTGGAGTCAATGTCTGTGACCGAACTGTAAGAAATCGCCTAAAAGAAATGGGATTTATATCCAGAAAAGCCAAACGAAAAACATCTAAACAGAAAAAAATAAGGTTTCTATGGGCTAAAGAAAAGCAATCATGGACTATGGAGGACTGGATGAGAGTGATATTCAGTGATGAATCACAGATCTGCATTGCTGGAACTTTTGTTTGGTGCCGTTCCAATGAAATTTATAAAGACAACTGCGTGAAGAAAACATGCAAATTTCCACAATCATTAATGATATGGGGTTGTATGTCAGGTAAAGGTATGGGAGAGATGACAGTCATTACATCCTCAATAAATGCACAAGTTTACACTACCAGTCAAAAGTCTGGACACACCTTTTATTCAATGTTTTTTGTTTAGGGATTTATTTTCTACATAATGTTGAAAGACATAATGTTAATGGCATGGCCTGCAAGTAGTCCGGACCTCAATCCAATTGAAAATCTATGGTGGAAATGGTCCACGACAAGGCTCCAACCTGCAAAGCTGATCTAGCAACTGCAATAAGAGAAAGTTGAAGCCGGATTGATGAAGAATACTGTTTGTCGATAGTTAAATCCATGCCTCAGAGAAGTCAAGCTGTTATAAAAGCCAGAGGTGGTGCAACAAAGTACTAGTGGTGTTTTTGTTTGGTGATTCCATAATATTTTCCTCAGAATTGAGTGATTCCTTATTTTTTTCCTCTGTTAAAACAGTTGCAATTGACTACAAGTTTCTTTCTTTTTTATTTCTGTAAGTGTTTCATAAAGCCATAAGGTAGGAATGTTAAATGAAAATAGTTTTGTGGCATGTCTGTGAACATCTTCCAAGAGTGGTGATTCCATACTTTTTGCCAGGGGTTGTATATACTTATGTAGGATTTATAAGAGGCAATTAATAATAAACTACAGTGCCATTGCTGAAAATATTAATCACAGCATCAACGTGGCAACTTCGATACTGTAAACTCACTATGTAGTGTGGTGTGTTTATTTTAGGACGTAGCCTAAGCAAATTCATGCAAATCTGGAAGGCTTTGTGTTAGATAACTCTCTTAACTCTGGATAAGATGACACTGAGTGCTTGAGGGTATTTAACATGTGCTATGTAAATGTATATTAACTCTGGTAATATGCAGTTTACCCATGAAGTTGTCTTTTCCTTGGCTGACTTTTAGGAACGGCACTTTTTTTGGAAAGTGGTGATGTTTGGACAGAAAGAAAGAGGCTTTCAGGCTTGAGAGGGATCTTGGCACTCTTGTGAGTGCTGAGTAATGGAAAATCAAACCGCTGGGTGTGGCACCGAGTTTCATGCCAGCTGGCTTCTTACTAGAGAACGTGAAGTGTGCATGCATTGCTTGGTTGGGACTGAAGGATACGGACTGATTTAAGTTACCCTGAGGTCGTGTAGATTTTGTTTTTTATTTCGTGGAGAGGAATTTTGGGTTTGGGAACAGCGCCCCCTGGTGATAAAACAGCGTAAGTAATCGTTAAGCTTTATTTCTGGTTTCACTCCAGGGATCTTTGTCAGGTTCTTTTTAAACAAAGAAAATGCTGAATATCTGACAGAATAATCTGCGCTTGTATTGAACAGGTGCTATTGTACCATAAAATATAAGAGCCTTAATTTCCCAAAGTGCAAATTCAGATCAGGTAAAATGCTGGTTTTCTGATCCCTTTTAATCGTCATGTTAAGATTTAATACAGAAATGATTAAAAATGACGATAGAGAAAGATTGCATGTTGAATATTCATCATACTGATTATCAGCACAGAATGTTGACTCGTCACTGATGTAGTAACAGGTCACACCTCGAGGGGTGTGATTCATTATTTATTTGTTTGTTTGCTTGTTTGTTTAAAAGCACATTGTTTTACAGATGTCAGAATTTGTTAGCAACATAGAAAGTTCACATTTTTCCCTTTTTTC
Source organism: Hemibagrus wyckioides (assembly GCF_019097595.1). NCBI lineage: Eukaryota > Metazoa > Chordata > Actinopteri > Siluriformes > Bagridae > Hemibagrus > Hemibagrus wyckioides. The sequence goes on along the minus strand of NC_080721.1, from coordinate 9,160,387 downwards.
GCTGAGCGAATTTCTGAATATAAAAGTGATTCACGCCGATAAAGGTTGAACGCTTTAGTTATTGTTAAGATCAAAGATCAGAATGAGGGGAAAAGTGTGATTTCTGTTACTGTAACAGAGTCAAGGCCGACGTTATCGGGTGATTCGACTCCTGGAACCTCTATAGAGTTTACAATGGAAAGACAAACAACAAAGCATTCATTTATGCAGCAGTTCTCCATGATGATCAGAGAAGAGAGAAGATACTTGGAGCTGACAGAAAGGCTATGGATAAAGAACTGGAGATGTAAAAGTTTTCTGACTTTCAGCTGTTTAGTTTTTTTAGTGAGACTTTGCCCATGGAGCTTGTCTTATAGGAGAGAAACCCAGTGAGGTCTTGTGCAGTTTGTGAAGCGTTGAAGCTTTTTCCGCTCATATGGTTTAAAAGAGCAATTCATTGACTTCCTGTATCCTTCCTCTCACTGACATTTATATATACAGTTAAATTGGTTACATTTCTGGTATTTAGCAGATGCCCTTAGATATAGCGACTTACGTTTTTGTACAGCCGAGCAACTGAGGGTTAAGGGCCGTGCTCAGTGGTCCAGCAGTGGCAGCTTGGTGGACCTGGGATTCAACTCACAACCTTCTGATCAGTAGTCAAGTGAAATGTAAATGTAAATAAATTACTGAGAATATGATGATGCAAGGTTAGCACGTTCACCTTACACCTCCAGCATCCTGGGTGTTGGGTTCGAGTCTCGCTTCCGCTCACTGTGTGTGTGCAGTTTGCATGTTCTCCCCATGCTTGGTGGGTTACAGTCCAAAGACATGCTTCTAGGCTGATTGGAGTCTCTAAATTGCCTGTAGTGAGTGAATGAGTGTGTGTTTTTGTGCCCTGTGATGGGTTGTCCTGGGTGTATCCTGCCCTGATGCCCGATGACGCCTGAGATAGGCACAGGCTCCTCGTGACCCAAGGATAGATCAGACAAGCGATACAGACAATGAAATGAAATGAAAAATGATAATGCAGCTGAAAACAAGTACAAGTAGTGCGTTTTTCTGCTCTGATGTAGCGTGTCGTTCTCTGGTTATTCTGTACGTTTTGTTTCCTCTTTCAGGCTGAAGGTAGGAGTCACAGATGTGCTCCTGCAAGAGGAAGGCAAAAAAGCATGCAAACTCTGTGGACGCAAACTGAGTCTGGAGGAATTTGCAAAGTACTTAAAGCTTCCAGTGACAGAAACACTGCAGGACATCTTCACACTCTTTGAGGAGGTCAGTAGTAGCACATTTTTATAAAAAAAAAAAAAAAAAAAAAAGGAATCAGATTGATCAGATCAAGTCTAAAATAATTTTCATTTAAAGGCATCACTAGAGCCGTGCTGTGCAACATGACAGACATTACTGCCTATCAGACCTTCTAATTACCTCGTGTCGTGTTTTCCCGCAGCATGGGCAGATGGATGTGAGGGAATATGTCATTGCCCTCTCTGTGATCTGCAGACCCTCTAAATATCTCAAGACTCTTCAGCTGGCCTTTAGAGTAAGGCTTTTACTTGGTCTGGGTTTAAAGAGACAGCTGCTGCTAAGTAGTGAACAGACTATGAGGGATTACTGAGTACTACAGTCTTAGAAAAATGAAACGGTTAGACATGACAGTAGCATATCATTTGGTTTGGTGCAGATGTTTGAGGCTGAGGAGGACGGAGCGGTTGTGGAAGACGAGCTGGTCGTCATTCTGAAGTCAGCACTTGGAGTGGAAGACGTCGCTGTGGGGGAAGTCTTCAGAGCTGTTGATACAGGAGACAAAGGAAAGATCATGTTTGGTAATGATCTCATATCTACTTTCAGTTTAAGAGTGAAACAGTATGTAGAGATTTGTGGTGTAACATGCAGATGTTTCTCTCTCTCTCTCTCTCTTAGTCTATCTCTCTATCTCTCTATCTCGCACAGCTGTTTTTTTTGTCTTGGGAGTCAAGATTCACACATTATTAGCACACCACGTATTCCTTCCCAGCCTCTGGACAGCTACATTTTACCAACTTCATGACATGTTTTGAATGATTTAATCTCATAATCTCTCTTTAGTGCTGTGTTTTTGTTGACATCATCTGTGATCATCCGAGATCAGCATGAAGCATAAATGAGCAAAACAATCAATGTATTAGCCAGTTGAAAGGGCAAAGGAGAAAGATCTTTTGGCCACTGTTATGCTGCCTGAAACCCTAAATGAAAATGCTTAAATGAAGTAGCTAATGTAATGTGATATTGTGAAGACAGCAGCATTAATTCGCACTGAGAGAAACAAATGTAAGAACTCCTGTAAAAGTGAGTGAATGTGTCTTCTGTAGTCTTCTCCTGGTAAAGTTTTTGAGGTAGAATGTCGTGTTCGAACCTTCGAGCGAAGACACTGAGGTTCATTATGTTGAAAACTATAAAAGTGGTATAAAAATGCTTTTTTGATGCAATGCTGATTTTTCAGTGCTTACATTCTTAAGGGGTACATTAAGGAACTTTAACAATTTCTCTCCTAATTTAAATTCAGTCGTAAAAATAATAGCGTGTAGAAACTGTAGATCACCGAAACGTCTGTTGCGTCCTCTCTCTCTCTCAGATGATTTTTGCCATTTCATGGAGAGCTGTCCCAACTTCATGGAGTCATACCACTGTGTCGATGAACCATCCTCACACGCGTGTTCAGGACTCGTACAACCCGCAGCCAACAGCTTCTGCCCTGACTTCAGCCCTCAGGAGCCAAACACAGCGCACAACACAGCAAACAGCAAGAAACACGACTGATGTATGTTAGAGATATCAGACTGCATGAGATATCTGCATGCGCTAATGTGTATTTGAGATAAAGATCACGTGTTCGTTTTTGTCTTCTTTGGGTTTTAATGTTTTCTACTGAACGCTGTATTTTTGCCATCACTGTTTTAACAGATCTTCTGAAAATCGACTGGACTTGAAGTGAATTATTTTTTGTACTCCTTATCTGTATTTAAAGGAAACTTGAAACTGACTTTAATGCATTAAGGTAAAGTACTCGTTATTTGTTTGAAACAAATATTCAGATTTGTACAATCAAAACCAAGTAACTAATTTCATATACTGTACATGTATGTTTCTATCATATCAGTTAAAACAACACTTAAATGAACAAACTGTATGATTATTTATTTACAGTTGATTCACAGCTCTAATTTCTGTGATAAGATAATAAGAAAACCTGTGTTTGAGTAGGTAGGAATTCTAACTGTCCACCTTTTTTTACCACAAGAGGGCGCTCTGCCATAAGAAACCGTAGGAACTGTCGTAAACAATTATTTAGTCAGGTTAAGCAGAGTTTTCACATTCACTTCAATTCGATTTTATTTGTATACCGCTTTCAACAATGGACATTGTCTCAAAGCAGCTTTACAGAACATAAGAAACATAGTACAAAAGTCCTATATGTTAGACAAAATCATCCCTAGTGAGCAAGCCTGAGGCGACTGTGGCAAAATAAAACTCCCTAGATGGTATGAGGAAGGAACCTTGAGAGGAACCAGACTCCCATTTGGGTGACACTGGAGTGTGATTATAAATTATTATATGCTATATTATTATATAGACCTGTCCAGGGTGTACCCCTGCCTTTTGCCCAATGTGCACTGGGATAGGCTCCAGCAGACCCCCGTGACCCTAATTAGGAATAAAGCGGGTATAGATGATGGATGGATGGATGGATGGATATTATTATATACATGCTTCTACATTTTCTGCATATATTAGATTACAGCAACATTTTCTAAGCTAAATAATTCTTTAATTGAGTCTAAAGCAAAGAGAAAACAATTATTATTATTATTATTATTATTATTATTATTATTATTATTATTATTATTATAGTTGATTGACAGGTGGAATGGAGTCTCAATAGGAATAAAATTCTGTAGTAAATACACACAACTTTTACTATTTAAATGTGTTCAGGATTTCTGTAAAGCAGTTTGGTGAAAGTTAATCAATATGGTTTTTTTTGTTGTTGTTTGTTTATTTTTTTAAATCGCCTTTGGATTTATTCCCTGGCAGCCCTGTTATTGACACGGGTGTCTCTTAGGACCACTGTGTGATAAGAAGTAATTAGACAGACAATTAGCGACTTAATTTGTTTAATTGTTGGGTTTCACATATTTGGATGAACCTAGAAATCCCAGGACTGCTGTTGGTATCTGGCGACCAAGTTAATGACACGAGGGCATCGAGGGCAATGTAATTATTTACTTAAATTATTCATTTTGCTTTCAATCTATAGTTCACACTTTCAAAGTGACCCCATGAGTCTGTATCGTGTTATATAATATTATTAAAAATAAGAGAGAGAGAGAGAGAGAGCGAGAGAGAGAGAGTCAGAGAGACAGGCAGAGAGAGAGACAGAGAGAGAGAGAGAGAGAGAGAGAGAGAGAGGGACAGAGACAGAGAATCAGAGAGACAGGCAGAGAGTGAGAGACAGAGAGACAGGCAGAGAGAGAGAGAGACAGACAGACAGACAGTCGGAGAGTCAGTCAGAGAGAGAGAGAGAGAGAGACAGACAGTCAGAGAGTCAGTCAGAGAGAGAGAGAGAGAGAGGGACAGACAGAGAGTCAGTCAGAGAGAGAGAGACAGACAGACAGACAGACCAAGAGAGAGAGAGAGACAGACCGAGAGAGAGAGAGACCTTGGTTTTCTTCTTCCTGTGATTTTCAGTCAAGACATTACGATAATGTATTGATAATTCCTGTTGATCATGTGACCTGTGGAGTATTCCACACATTTTCAGAAATGTTATAGAAGAAAAATATTCATTTTTCATGACCTATAATGGATAATTCATGGACAATTATATTCCAAGCATGAGATTAATACACTAATGTGATTTATGGCGTATTATAATGATCTTATTTCAAGATGTACTTATAATGGGGTTGGTGCAGGCAAAATGGTGTTTCCTAAGAGCAAGAGATTAAGGTTTAGAAAAGGTTATTTATCTGCAACATGCACCGTGGTGTGTCAGTTCACTCAGAATTCCTTAGAGCAAGAAACACACAGTAGAACCGACACTGTGGCGGGATTACACAACACGATAACTGTAAAACACAGACGTCTGATCTGTGTACAAAGCTTCCTGCTCGTGCTTGCAGCTCAGCCTATTTGCCGTAATTACATTTGCATTTTCAGATGAAGTAACACAGTTCTCCTGCAGCTCTAAGTGGATTTGGATGCATCCTGACAGTAGCTGGATGTCGCGATGATGTGATGAGATAAGCCGAGCCCGCATGGCTCACTTATCGTCACCGTCAACACGAAGAAATCTTACAAAATACAAAATATGTGATGTCACAACAAAAAGCAGGCTTATATTCTTATATATCTTTTTTGCAGCCTCATTTCAAGCCGATCCCTGAAAGCTAGCTTTGTGTATTTAACATTTGCTTTTGATATTTATGCCCTCAATCTCTCCCACATTATTCTTTGTCTTGATTTGCTTAAGCCGTTTCACTCCCATCACACTCTTCATGCATTACATCATTCTTTGACTCAACTTTAGTTGTAAACACATGATGCCCCTTTGTTATCTAACACAAACACTTCCGCACACTTCCATAAGGTGGTGCTAGCACACTTTCTTGCCCCCCCACCACCACCACCACCACCAACCTCAACTGGCTGGAAAGTGTAGCATTACATCATCGCTTTGTTCAGAAATAAAAAAAGAGAAAGAAATCGAAATAGACTGAGCTTTGCTGCCTGGCTTCTTGAAAGTGGAGCATTTTGCCACCTGTGTCAAAGCTGTTAACAGATAATGACATCATCTGAAATTGGCCACGGATTTGGGACACGGCTGGACTGAACTGATTGAGCCGCTAAGCAACTCGCCAGGCTGAATTAACCGGGGGTGTCCTTTGAAATCTTTGAAACCACTATATGGCTCTGTCATTTGGAGCTCTTTAGGCGATATTAAAAGGTTGGATCAAGGTTGTAATGAACAGTGATGCCAGGAAATGAGTACGTGGGCGTTTGTATAAGAGGATTTACTTATTGAGAATGAACACAGCCTTATTTCTTCCTTTAAACATAACCACTTTCTCAGCTAAATGTCAAGACACACTGTTGCTTTACAGTGAACATTGTAGCTCTTAATGAAGGATAGACGGCTAAAAGTAAATATAGAGGGGGGGGGCATTTATATATTTATAGTACATGTATACAGTCAAGGAATGTAACTGATGCAAGATTTGGACTAAAATATGGATAAAATTCATTCATTCATTCATATGCCAGAAGGGTTCACAGGCATCTGGTCAAGCTTAAGATCCCACAGGATGCAACAAATCAGCGTTGCTTTCATGTGGCCATGAGCACCCTCAGATATGAAGCTTCGAGACGTCAGATATGAGGCTTCTATGACAAACAAAAACCATTATCATTAAAATGAGTGTACAGCATTCATGTATCTGCCATTATTAACCTCATGTGAAGGTTGCATTGCTTTAAATTAAGAGAGTTGGTTTTTTTTTAAATATATTTTGGGAAATACAGCCAGGTCAATTCTTTAGAATTTATATAAACACACACACACAAAAAAAATACCTGTATGAGCGGGATTATAAACATTTTTTACTTGAGAACAGTTATGAAATTGAGTAACGTAGCTGAGGTTGAGAAACTGTCAGAGCTAGAGTTTACACACCATCTTGACAGTGCTGGCATTTCTACGTCAAGTTTTTCCCCCCAATGATTTACAGCATGTCAGGGTTAAAAAAAAAAAGTAGGGTTTGGTGACACTGACTCTGAGGTTAATTAGGAATACAGATACTTAGAGCACTATACAGATACAGATAGTGTCTCTGCCTTATACCCCAGTTTTACACTTTAACCCATCTGTTACTATGCACAGTTCCATAACAATCCCTTTTTTGATCCTTCCTCTATTTGTTTTCTCAGCACTGATTGAAATGGTTTTCATTAACTGGAAGGATAAAAGTGTTTTCAAGTCAAGTCAAGAAGCTTTAATTGACATTTCAACCATATACTCCAATCAGGCATAACATTATCACCACCGACAGGTGAAGTGAGTAACACTGATGATCTCCTCATCATGGCACCTGTTAGTGGGTGGGATATATTAAGCAGCAAGTGAACATTTTGTCCTCATAGTTGATGTGTTAGAAGCAGGAAAAATGGACAAGCGTAAAGATTTGAGCGAGTTTGATGAAGGACCAAATTGTGATGGCTAGACCACTGGATCAGAGCATCTCCAAAACTGCAGCTCTTGTGGGGTGTTCCCAGTCTGCAGTGGTCAGTATCTATCAAAAGTGGTCCAAGGATGGAACAGTGGTGAACCTGCGACAGGGTCATGGGGGGTCAGGGCTCATTGATGCACGTGGGGAGCGAAGGCTGACCCGTGTGATCCGATCCAACAGACGAGCTACTGTTGCTCAGATTGCTGAAGAAGTTAATGCTGGTTCTGATAGAAAGGTGTCAGAATACACAGTACATGATGGGGTCAGGGCTGTTTTGGCAGAAAAAGGGGGACCAACACGATATTAGGCAGGTGGCCATGATGTTATGCCTGGTCGGTGTATATCTGATGCAGTACACAGTGAAATATAACAATGCTTCTCCAGGAGCATGTTGCCACATAATACAATACAGAGTTACATAAAGCAAAAAACAACACAGAGCTTTGGACTATGTCCTAGCCACATAAAGTGCATAGTGTGTAACCTAGTGCAAACAGTGCAAGACAGACAGTGCAGACAATCAGTACAAATACATAAAATAGTGCTGACCAGAGTACAGGCTATATTCAGCATTGTGTAAATAAGGATTGTAAACAGTGAGAGGGTTTTGTAAATGTACACTTACAATAGCAGCATTGAATTTTGATATACAAAACTGCATTAATGTGACCAGCAGTCAGATATTATCAGTGTTTATATGGGTGGTGCTGTAGACATAGATTTAGATTGAATGAGTGTGTGTGTTTGTGTGTGTGTGCGTGTCAGTTCAGTGCAGTTCACTTCTGGGTGTTGAGGAGCTTGATGGCTTGAGGGAAGAAACTGTTGCACAGTCTGGTTGTGAAAGCCTGAATGCTTTGGTACCTTTTTCAAGATGGCAGGAGGGTGAAGAGGGATGTGTGGGGTCATCCACAATGCTGTTGGCTTTGCCAGCGCAACATGTGGTGTAAATGTCTGAAGAGAGACTCTGAGGATCTTCTCGGATGTCCTCACTATCCGCTGTAGGGTCTTGCGATCCGAGACGGTGCAATTCCTTTACAGGATGCTCTCAATGGTCCCTTTGTAGAATGTGGTCGGGATGGGTTGAGGGAGATGGGCTTGCCTCAGCCTTCGTAAGAGCTTTCTTACTGATGGAACTGGTGATCAGGTGAAGTTCTCCGCCAGGTGGACACCAAGGAATTTGGTACTCTTGATGATCTCCACAGAGGAGCCGTCGATGGTCTGTGAAGAGAGGTCACTTTGTGCTCTCCTAAACTCAACAACCATTTCTTTAGTTTTGTCAACGTTCAGAGACAAGTTGTTGGCTTTACACCATCTTCTCTCTGTATGCTGACTCATTGTTCTTGCTAATGAGACCCACCACGGTCGTGTCATCGGGACACTTGATGATTTGGTTTGAGCTGTGCATTGCTACACAGACCACAGCAACCACAGACCTACAAACTGGACAATAAGTGTAGACATGATATACTACATCTTCACTTCTACAATATATACAGGGTGTGATGGTAAAGAAAAGTTTACTTCATGTAACACTACACCATACCAAGAAAGGCATGAAAAATATTGTGGGTCTTTTGAAATGAGCTCAAAAAAAAAGTTGCATCTTGCACTTCAGCTACTGGATTCTCAATTCTCATTGGTCGAAATAGTTTAATTCATTTCCTAGCAGCAGCTCAAAGATCATTTCCAGCTCCAAGGCAAATCCCAGGTTTATATCAATGCAATCAGTATTTCTATAACTACAGCTTACACTGGTACTGTGTTATGTGTACGCTGGATCCTCTATGTTGGCAGCTTAAAAAACTCTTGTTGATCTTGGTGAAGTTTCCGTGAGGAGACTTTTATTTAGCCTTTTAAAGAGTCTCTAGTGTCAGCACTCTGTTACTGTCAAGTAAAACTGTAAGGAAATGTGCTGACATGACAGATTTTGCACTTTGAGGATTCTCTGTAACTCGCTGCATCTTTTTTTGTCTTAATAATTAAAGACACAGAAGAAAAAAAGAGAGGCTGGTGAAGGATGTTATAACATGGACGTAGCACTATCAAATTTTAAAATAAACCAAAAGGTTTTGCTTTGGCAAAGTGATGAAGTGAAGATAAACACTTGAGGATGTTAAAGGCGGTCCAGGGTTGATTATTTTCTCTGTATCATGTTTTATTACTTAATTGTGAAATGAGTTAATTATTTCTTAATAGTGAAAATCAATACAAATTGTAAAGTTATCTGCCATTTAAAGCCATCTTCTTTGTCCGAAAGTTTCAGTGTCTTCGCTCCATGTATAACAGTCCACAACCCATCTTTGATGAGCAGGAGGAATTTCATTAGATTGCTGATATGGGCTCATCTTATTTGTCATGCCGGAGGCTACTTTGCAGGATCTGAACACACACACATCTATCTATGCAGCTATTCATATATGCAAACATTTCTGTCAAATCTTCCGGCACCTGACAGCAGTGTGAGCCCAATAAACCAATATGGAGATAAGAGCTGGTGTCAGTAGGCAGGACTAATATTATTTGTGTGGTGGAAAGCGTTTATCTGTCACAGACTGAGAATGGATGATTTTGTGTCACTTTTGTTTAATAATGATGTAGCAATTGCAATATGCCCACTGGCTCCGGCTCTATTAAAGTTTAAAAGATTATCCAAATTAAAATCTCATTTACAATATTGCTTTTTTTGGCAATACTAGGTGGGTCCTATTGGATATGATATTTCTCACTGTGCTATCCAATTAACATTTTCACATTCAACAAACTGCAGGGATGAAAAAGATGAGCACGCCTATTTGACGGTTTGCTGTTATGATAGCTCCATCTAAAGCAAGGAAACTTGGCTTAATAAAACTTTTAATTTGACTGCTGGAGATGTGAAGTGGCACATTCTGGCCAATTCAATGCCCTCATTTACATACATTTTCCCCCTCGTTTGACAGTCGGTGTCTAAACCTTTGTCTAAATGACAGTGGTTTATCGTGTTTGCGTCGGTATGTGTCATATCACGTAGAATTAAAGTTATTGGTTATAATGACGTGGTTCTCGGTTACATAGAGCTGCATAATGGAGCGTCACTTTCCCATCATTTGGCAGCTTTCATTGTAAAGTCGACTGACATGATGTGATCACAGAGGCTGCAGTGAATGTTTGGTGTTCACACTGAATAAATATTTCACTATTTGCTGCTCTTATATTCTTTACATTCCTAGCAATGTGTGAATTAAATCTGGAGATACAGTATATACCACCCTGACGTTGATGAATTTCCTTGAACAGCATGCTCCAATGAGATTTATTACTCTTTCATGAACAGCAACTTTCCACCACAGGCAATGCTTATTTATTAAAGAACAACATACTGTATGATTTATATGTTTTAAGCAGGGTGTGATTTCAGTTTGAGTGTTTCAGAATCTGTAGATTTCCTGGGATTTTCATGCAAAACAGTCTCTTGAGTTTATACAGAACAGGAAAAAAGAAGGCAGAAACACCTTGTTGATGAAAGAGGAGAATGGCCATACTGGTTCCAGTTGGCCGGAAGGCTACTCTTTTCAAGCGTGGTGAGCAGAAAATCATTATCTGAGGGCATTACCTTGAGGTGTATGAACTACAACAGGAAAAGACCACATCAGGTTTCACTCTTGCCTTCCAACAAGAGGCTACAGTGGACAAAGACTCAAAACTGAAGAGTTAAAGACTGGAAAAAGACCTGGTCTTTGTTTCCAATGTTATTCCAAACATTCTGCTGTTTAATGTGAACATTTACTGAAGCGCTTGACCTGCAGCTGCATGATTCTGTGCATTGTGCTGAGACCTGATGATTGGCTGATTGGATAATTGCGTACACAAGCAGGTGTACAGGTACGTGTATACAGTATATGTTATACTGTATAAGATATGTATTGTCTAAAGATATCTTGTAGAGCCAGAAAATTACATATACTCTCTGTATATATATTTTTGTCAGTCGCATGAGAAATGACAAGAGAAATACATTATACACCTACCATATAGGTTCACTTGACTGTATCCCATCTGGTGCTATGCACAATGTATTAGACTCTCTTCACTTCTACAAAAGGACAACCACGGATGATTATACAACTGACCACATGGTATTTTGTGTACCTAAATAATTGCCAATTCATTGTAGTCTGAATTCAAAGCCTCTCTTTTCTTCTACTTCCAGCATGTCGACTGTTACATTCAATTTTACATCCAGCCCCGGAGCTGACTTGAAGTTATAAGCACTGCAGTATACCCATTTGCAGATGTAGAGAAAACAGTGGTGGCTTAGGAAAGGATGAAAACGTATCCGTTGATACCTTGCACAGAATGAGTCATATACAGCCGCCTGGTCAATGAAGCGTTCCTGTCTCATCTCATTTTCCCTGGAGCGCTCCTCTCTCACTGCACTCTGTTCCACTGACTGAGCTTCTCCATGCTCACGATGGGGCCGGGCAGGATAAACAGCCACGCTTTCTAGTTATGGAGACATCCGTCCTGTGTAGAGGAATGCCTCAAATCAGTGTGTTCAGTGGTCTGAGGCTGAAAGACCACGAACTGTCAAAAATCAATGGATGTCAGGTTGCTGGTGACAGCAAAGTCTCGAATTAGTGTGTGCACACTTGTGTAAGGTATCAACATATATATATAAACCCAAAAGGCGAAGATACCTGGATATTTTTTTCCCCGAAATCTCTGTGTTCTACATTAAGGCATATAAGCACAGAGCGGTGAGTACTGTGGTTTTGCATGCTGGGTAATTGATTGTTAATGGCCCCTGAACTGTGGACTGTGAATGGCAGATGAGAGAGAGGATGACTCACTGTGGGGGAGGATGGATGGATGGAGAGAGGGAGAGAAGAGGAGATGGTGGAATGACTCATTGTTGTGTTTCCTGAGTCTGTTTACAGCTTTTGAGATATCTGACCTGATGATAGCCATCCAGAAGCGGTTTGAAGCCAGATCTGAATAATCCATTAATTATGGTATAAGATATAAGAGGTGGAAAACGGGCCTGTACACCGCACAGTTTGAGAATGCTGATCATTTATTTACTATTTTTGGGAAGGGGCCTTCAAATCAAGCCTTTCCAATAATATATATATATATATATATAAAGTCAATCAAAAAATCATAAAAAACAGCACAGATTAATATAATGATAAGCTTAAGAAAAAGATAAAGACTTTAACAATTAAACACGTTAAAACTGAACCCTAGATAAGAAATCGTTTTGAGACTGAACAGATGATTACACAAGAAACGATTGCACTTTTCTTTCTCGAATATATCAACCCTGTTTTGTCGTTAGCTTGAGAAAAAGGCCTGGATACACAAAGTCAGTCCCACACAATGAGTCTCCTGACAATACATCATGTATTAAATTGTGGCTTTGCATTTATTTAACTCTCCCTTTGAAATATACTCAGCTGCCGACTCACTCGAATAAACATAAAGCAAAGACAAACTGCAATAATATGCTTCTGATAAAAATTTCATTGGAAAATTTCTTGTTTTCTGCCATAGTAGATCTCTTTGTTTTTCAGATAGAAACAGCAGCAGCAGAAATGTTTCATTCTTTATTACACCGCAGCGCTGTCGAGTTCTCGAATCCAAAGGTGTTGATTCATTTTCTATAAATTTTTATAACTTTTTTTTTTATAGCTTTACAATTTTCTATATATCTTTTCTGTAGTGTAGTAACTCCTTCATAGAACTGACAACACGAGGATAATAATAAATGGATTACAAATAATTAACATTTAAAGAAGATGTTTCTAGTGTCAAAAGCCTTCTTAAGATTAGTTTTAAGATTTTTTCTTAAGATTTCTGGTTTCATGGCAACATGACAAGCTGTCAAGTCAAGTGTTTTTTGACTTAATAACTTTAAGAGAGATGAAAAAGGAGAGGCTGCTGAGGGAAAGTCTATTTATAGCTGAAGAATATAAGTGATACCAATGAACATTTAATTAAATTGTTGACAACTTGCTGTGGTATAAGAGGAATAAAACACCTCATCCTGTGCTGTTATAGATATCACACCATGCCATCATGGATCATTTTTCTAACAAATGTATATCTTTATTGCCAATGTACAAACACAATAAGATTCAGTGTCATCACGCCCAATCATGTTTCATTCCTTACTTAAAATACTGTGACTTTAATGTACCAGAATTATTTCTTTTTACATTACATTTTAACTCAACACCAAATAACTGCATCAGAACAAACTGGCCTAGTGTATCCAGGTCTTCAGTAGGGTAGGATTATTTAGGTTACTTATGGCTGGACATTCTCCACTTTAGATAGAGCAACAGGCACAGCTGCATCACCTGCAGCTGGAGTGGGAGCTTTAGTGAGAACATTTGTTGGGCTCTTTCCATCCGCTCCACCTCCCCTCCCCATGATGCCCTTCTTTTCTTTCCCAGGAGGCTGTGGACTGGTTGTGGGTCTGGAGAAAGCAGACAGCAGCAGGCCAGCGGTCATCATCAGGCCCCCCAGGGTCAGCATCCCAGTGCCAGCCTGCACACAAATGCTCAGGGCCTGGTTGTGTCGCATAGCATGCCGGTCCACGAAGAGCAATTCACCCTCGCCAAATGCCTCGATTCGAGTTGGAACAGCAAACCCCACGGCCAACACCACTAACCCCAGGGCTAATAGGACCGTTCCGACTGCAAGAGAAATCTGACAGACACAGGAGACCTGTCATGACGTGGCCCAATCTCTGCATTCCAGTACTGTTTTTAACACATACTCAGATCACATATGTATATAGGGTGATTTAAAATCAGTATAAGATTGTATATCAAAATGAATAAATACATTTTTCAGAATGTCTAAGACACAACCCAAGTAAAATGTCGTTACCTTGCAGAGGCCTGAACTCCACCACTGGTGTGAACGTTGATGCTGAATGTCCTCCTGATCCCATACAGAGGCTGTACATTCTTCGTAGAAATAATGCAGGTATGAGCGCACCCCAAAACTATAGCCTGGCATGCTCTTGGCACGGCCCGGCCCGTGCACCTCTGAGTAAGAGGCCATATCTTAGACCTAAGATGAAAAAAAATAAACTCTGCTTTTTAATGAGAAGACAATGATGTATTGAATGTTTGGATGAAATGGAAAATTCGACTAAGGAAAATGGATGATGGCAAGAGATTTTTAATATAAATTTGAGGATGACAGTGAAATATATGCTATAAATCTTTTCATCTTTTCAACACGTAATTGAATATAGTGCTTTTTGTCCCCCTTCTGCCTCCTAAACAGCCCTGACCTGTCAAGGCATGGACTCCACTAGACCCCTGAAGGTATGTGTGCAGCAGATCCTTTAAATCCTGTAAGCTGCGAGGTGGAGCCTCCATGGACTTGTTTGTCCAGCACATCCCACAGATGCTCGATTGGATTAAGATCGATTTGGAGGCCAAGTCAACATCTCAAACTGGTTGTTGTGCTCATCAAACCATTCCTGAACCATTTTTGCTTTGTGGCACGGTGCATTATCCTGCTGAAAGAGGCCTCAGCCATCAGGGAATACGGTTTCCATGAAAGGGTGTACATGGTCTGCAACAATGCTTAGGTAGGTGGTATGTGTAAAAGTAACACCCACATGGATGGCAGGACCCAAGGTTTCCCAGCAGAACATTGCCCAAAGCATGACACTGCCTCCGCTGGCTTGCCTTCTTCCCATAGTGCATACTGGTGCTATGTGTTCCCCTAGTAAGTGATGCACACGCACCCGGCCATCCACGTGATGTAAAAGGAAACGTGATTCATCAGACCAGGCCACCTTCTTCCTTTGCTCCGTGGTCCAGTTCTGATGCTCATGTGCCCATTGTTGGCGCTTTCGGTGGTGCTTAGGGATCAGTACGGGTGCCCTGACTGATCTGCAGCTATGCCCCCCCATACACAACAAACTGTGATGCACTGTGTATTTTGACACCTTTCTATCAGAACCAGCATTAACTTCTTAAAATTAATTCAGACTATTAATTTAAAACCAAATTATTTGATAAATAATTCTTTAGATAATATAACTATTTCTGATCATAACTTTACTCCACTTCAAGAGCCTGATCGAATTTCACTAATTTCCTCTTCAAAACTTTCAGCCTGCATTCTAGATCCTTTACCCACGTCTTTCCTTAAACAGATATATTTTCCAGTAGCTACCGAACCCCTTCTAAAAATGATAAATTCTTCCCTTAGCACTGGCTATGTGCCTGAATCTTTTAAACTAGCAGTTATCAAACCCCCGATTTAAAAAAAAAAAGGATCTCGACCCCTGTCAGCTGTCTAATATCAAACCTGCCCTTTATCTCCAAGATCCTAGAAAAGGCTGTAGCACAGCAGTTATGTTCATACTCACACAGGAATAACATTCATGAAATGTATCAGTCAGGGTTTAGACCTCATCACAGTGCTGGTTAAAGTGGTCAATTACCTGTTACTGGCTTCTGATCAGGGTTGTGTCTCAATCTTAGTGCAGCTTTTGACACCATTGACCACACTGTTCTACTTGATAGGCTAGAACATGTCGTTGGTGTTAAAGGAACAGCCCTCTCCTGGCTCAGGTCTTATTTGACTGATCGTTATCAGTTTGTAGATCTAGATGGTGACTTTTCTATGCATACCAAGGTTATGTTCGGTGCTCCACAAGGTTCTGTCTTAGGCCCACTGCTTTTCTTCCTACATATGCTACCCCTTGGTGCAATTATTCGTAAACATGGTATTAGCTTCCACTGACACACAGCTATATGTTTCAGCTAAGTCAGATGAGAGACACCAGCTTATTAAGAGCGAGGAATGTGTAAAGGACATTAGACATTGGATGGTCACTAACTTCCTCCTGCTTAACTCTGACAAGACAGAGGTGCTTGTACTAGGACCACATGCAGCTAGAAGTAAGCTTTCCGATTGCAGAGTTACTGTGGATGGTCTTTCTGTTTCATCTTGTTCAGCAGTATACGATCTTGGTGTGATTATTGACTCTGGTCTTTTGTTTGAAGCTCATGTAGATAATATCACTAGGGTAGCCTTCTTTCATCTCAGAAATATTGCTAAGATAAGAAATATGATGTCACTTCATGATGCAGAAAAACTAGTTCACGCTTTGTTACCTCTAGGTTGGATTATTGTAATGCCTTACTGTATGGATGTTCCAGTAAGGAGTATAAACAAGCTCCTAGCTCCTAACTAACAGGTTATTTGGTAGTACCTTAAGTAACAAAGGCTACAGCAGGGGGCAGAGCTTTTTCTTACAAAGCCAGGTCCATAACTTTGGGGCTTTGGTCAACATGTCCCAGGAAGCCTTCATGTCTGTCACCTTATGGCTCTCCCTTCTAGTTATGCTGTCATAGCTAGTCTTGCCATAGCGAGTCCCTGCGTGCACTTTACACATAACCTACATTGCCTTTAAACATCACATGATCACAAGCATACTTAATATCTTTCTCGATCTCTCTGTGTTTTTCTCTGTCGAGCCATACAGCCCACTCCTGAGCTCCCAGTGTTCTGAGTTTCCAGTGTGACCACTGCCTCTACCCCTGGTCGGAGTCTTGTCGCTTGGTGGTGCTCACTGATGCTGTGGATGGATCTGTGTGGACAGCCTGTGACCCAGGAGACAGCCGAGGATATAGCCACTTGGGGACTTTCACACTGTCAGAGATCTGCCATTACATCTGTCAGCTTGTGACAGCAAGGAATTAGTGTCTATAATGACGTCAGAAACTACACTGACCTAATAGTTCCTCATGGGCCATTGATTGCTGTTGTAGAAAGGACATTAATCAGTTACAGTTACATTATTTACTATCCAGTGTCACCCAAATGAGGATGAGGTTCCCTTCTGAGCCTGGTTCCTCTCAAGGATTCTTCCTCATATCATCACAGGGAGTTTTTACTTGCCACCATTGCTACAGGCTTGCTCATTAGGGAGAAAATAGTTTAATAATTTAATTTAATAATTTTTTCTCTCTCCTTTTTTTGTAAAGCTGCTTTGAGACAATGTCCATTGTAACAGGCACTATACAAATAAATTTAAATTAATTGAATTGAATTCTTCAGCAATTTGAGCAACAGTAGTTCGTCTGTTGGATCGGATCACACGGGCCAGCCTTCCCTGCCCATGTGCATCAATGAGCCTTGGCCACCCATGACCCTGTCGCCGGTTCACCACTGTTCCTTCCTTGGACCACTTTTGATAGATACTGACCACTGCAGACCAGGAACACCCCACAAGAGCTGCAGTTTTGGAGATGCTCTGATCCAGTGGTCTAGCCATCACAATTTGGCTCTTCATCAAACTCGCTCAAATCCTTACACTTGTCCATTTTTCCTGCTTCTAACACATCAACTTTGAGGACAAAATGTTCACTTGCTGCCTAATATATCCCACCCACTAACAGGTGCCATGATGAGGAGATCATCAGTCTTATTCACTTCATCTGTCAGTGCTCATAATATTATGCCAGATTGGTCTATCTCTTAACCTAACGTCATCATTGACATGATGATAAATCACCGAATAACAAGCAAAAACTTTCTATCTATACAAATATCGTGTTCTAAGTTCAAAAGTTCAAGCTGTAATAATGATAGTGACTTAGTGTTTAATATTAATAGTGATGTTAATAATGATGCAAGCTATCCAAATGAGGTTCTCTCTCTCTCTCTCTCTCTCTCTCTCTGTATATTCACTCTTAGTCACTTGTCTCTGTTTGAAGGTCAATGTGAACTGTGCATGCTGAACTGTTGTAGTTACTGTCCAGAAGGTAACTGGTTGCCTACTGATGAGTCACACACACACACACACACACACACACACCTCCTTTACTTACAGCAGACAAAATATTCTCATCTATACATATGTATATATATTAAAGGTACTATTGCTACAATATGTTATGTATCATTTCTAAATGCAGTGTTGTGTGCTGCATCATCTATCATTAAACTCCGCAAATATCCCTGCATCTTTATGATGCTTTCTGGCAACCTGGTTCAGGACCTCCAGATCCATCAGAATCACCACATTAGTTTCGGTCAAAACTAATGCAACCCATTCACTTATGTATGCATATAAAATGTTTATGATCTACTATAACGTCTAGTGCAACAATGTAATGTAAGCACTGTGCAATCCAACATATTTAGCAGCGGAATTCAATCCTTCTCGACCTTTCCTCGTGTCATATAATTGAAATAAACAGCATGCAATAGACTAAAATGCCACTTCTTTTGCTTATGATGGGGAAAAAAAAAATACCGATTCTTTAAAGCATGGATCAACAGGTTCAGTCCTGAAGATGACTCGGTAACACGCAACAAACGTTACATCTTAATAATGTAATCCCGTCTACATTATATACATCCACGACGTGAAAAAGCTTTTCTGTTTGTCACATAAATTGGTCATAAACATAAACCAATTCCCGATTAAAACGGCGCGCGCGCTCGGACACACAAACACACACGCGCGCGCACACAATGTTATTCCTCTCGCCCTTTCCCTTTCGCTGTTGTTCCACTGCCTTGGCGAGCAGCCATTAGTGCGCGCGCGGCGACGGTTAGAATTTAAATCATGTTTAAAACGTAACGGTCTCCGCGCCCTTAACTGTCTGAGGAGAAAAAGATAGAAAAACAAAGCGATACCCAGGTTGAAGGCTGTGCTGATCCTCAACACGGCTTCATCCGCGTACCATGGTCGCTCCTCCTTGCTACAAGCAAATAAATAAATAAATAAATAAACAAATGAATTAATTAATTAAGCCTCAAACTCGCACCATGACCAAATATTACAAAGCCATTAGTCAGGTTCGCTCAGGCGACATCCCAAACCTCATATTATCATACTTAGTGGCAAAATGGCCATCTATAGTAACTATGGTGACCTGTAAAGTACTATTTATATTCCTCTGTAGTATGGCAGAATGTGGTTTTGCTCAAGCCTATGAATGTGGGATAGTGTTTTGTTAAAGAACGACTAATAATAGTATTATCACGAACTAATTGTGACTAATATATATAAGATATTATGCTCTGCTCTTCCTATGAAATTTTCCTAGAATATACTGTATATCTGCTTCAAGTGTGTCCCGTACTGTGTGATGCAGTTTGTTGTTTATAAAATAAAATAAAAATAAAGTAAAAAAAACAAATACACAACCTGTCATCGCATTCAAGGGCTCACATAAAATATAACTGAACAAAATCCATAATCCATAGACCTTGAATTCGGAGGCTGTTGTAGGTCTCTACGAGACAAACCAAACACGTATCAAATATGAGTATAAACAAACTGAATAATCGATAAATTATTTATAATCTTCTGATATTCAGGTGCTTACTCTGCTGAAAAATTCAGCTTGGGCTGACCAGCTGCCAAAACAAGGCGAGCGCTCATGTTGGTAGACCATCTCTGCGAGCTGGTAACTGGCAGAAGAAAGACATTTCTCAATGACTATTGCTAATGTTAGGTTGTCGACAAGGTTAAGGAAATAAGTTGAAAAGGGAAGCTGGAAAGTAACTGCTGTCGGAGATGTTCTACCTGTTTGATAAGCCTGGCCGGTGTTCTGGCATCTGGTAAGCTGGATTTTTCCAGCAGGGTAGATGATTAATCATTAAAAAGTGGCTTGTCTGTTTTTTTATCAGGTTCTAGTCAATACTGTTTCAACCTTGGTGCTGTAACAGAGTGTTTTTTAATGCTTTCTAATACATTTTAAAATGACCTCAGGGCAGAGAGGTGGCACACTGTCGCTGTCTCTTGCTTCACTTTGAAGCTCAATAATTCCACACTGGATGTACTGAGAGGAACCTGCTTCCAGACACAGATCTGATACAGATCCATTTTACCTATGGCAAATCCACATAACAGTCACGGAAATGTCATGCCTTTGGCACGACATTGGGGAGACCTCTGATAATGGACATGTCCCTGCAGCATAGTCATTTCATTCATCTCGCCCAGTGCCAATTTCAGATCTTATGGTGCAATGAAATTTACCTGAGGTAGTAGTAGTTTAAATATACATGTATTTTACAACATGGGTAGATTTAATAAAACAGATATTATGGATATACCTTTTCAATATACTTATCAAACTAGCTCTATATGTTATTATTATTATTATTTTTTTTTTTGCTACAGAATATAATAAAATAGGATTTACTTACCAAGCTTAAACTGTCAACAAATGGCACTGGCTAGTTATTCTTTGCTAATGCAAATACCTTGAAATAAATAAATATGAATAGTTTTCATGAATAGGAATCACCTGGATACCTACTTGTGCATGTGTAGACTTGTATAAAGGTCAAAAAGTCATGTATGATATAGTATTTGCAATATATACTGCTATCATACATGTATCTTTCCCTTTCTTCTTCTCGGCTCAACATGTCAGACCTCTTGTGACATTTTGAATGCTCTTCTTACTCAAAACTCCTCAGATTATTTGACATTTGCTGCCAGTGATCCTGTGCCTACTAGTGTCACACACTTTCATTACTGGCCATGCTAATTTAGCTGGATTTTGATAACTTGCTACGACAAAGCTTGTTTCCTTCCATTCATAGTTCAATCTTCCTAGCAGGTCAGTTTTTCCCTTGGTGTTAGCTGCTTAATATATTCTGCACTCCTGCCATATAACCTACCAGCAGGTCTGTGGCTAAGTGCTGCTATTGTTGAGTGATTTCACCTTGCTGTTCAATGCACTGGTCACTGCTGAGGCCTTTGTTCACCATCATTATCCCTGTCGGGTCAGGTTCTCCCTGGGCACTATTTTCTTCACATCCTCTGCCGTCTGACAGGATGGCTGCTGTGAGGATATTGCAATACTTTGCCTGGCTCCTTTGTGCCTTCACTAAGGAGCAGGCCATTCGGGACAGATTCATCGACCTCACCTCACTGTGGCTACACACGTCATTGGGATGAAGCTAGAATCATTGAAAATGCTAGCCATCCTGTCACTCCAATGTGTGGTAGACAAGATTATATTTGCCAGGTGGGCTATGATGCTATGTCATATTAGGATGAATTGTCAAAATGTGTACATTATTCTTTTTTTAAAAATAAGTCAACGGTAGCAAATTCAACTACAAATCCAAACTCAAACCTAATTCTAGCAAATTTACAACTTCAGGTTGAGTTAAAGAGAAGCTAAACAGCACAAACTGTAAAAATGGTGCCTTAACACATGCATGATGCCCCACATTAAATGAAAACACACAGACCCTACAAAAAGTGATTCCTTTTTCTATTAATTTGAGCTGTCAGTGATTCTTCCATCGAAATGATGGACAGTGTCTTCATTTTTGCAAACATTTTCTTGAACATCCTATATTAAAAATATTAAATTCAACAGAGATGATCTAGAAAGTATCCCCTAAGCTGTTTGGATCTGTTTTAGCTCAATAAGGCATCTAAATTCTGTACACAGTATCTATGTATGTACTACAGTTCTCTACTGTCTACTACAATATTCCCAACATGATTGTGAATGCACTGCAGTAGTGCGCATCAATGATTTTGATGAATTGCTCTACACTTGCTCCATTTCAATGCTGTTTCTAACATACTCCTTGCCTTTATCAACTCTGTATAAGGTAATAAACATGACCGTCTTAAGGGCCATTACTTTCTCAGTTCAAGGAAGGTCAAGGAATGGGATTCGGTATGACTACAGGCATCAGAAGCTTAACTTTTGCATCATGAGCTGATGCAATTTCTTTTTCAAAACAGTAAGTATGGAAGGCAGATCTGTTCATAGATAGGAACAGGGGCAAAAAATTCTATATTTAAAACATAACTGAAAAAATAACCCCAAAAATAAAAATGCCACTTCATCATCATCAAAAAGTAGTGACTTTCTTCAAGCTCATTAGCAAGTTAGATTTATATTATCTATAGCAAATCTTAAAGGTTGAGATGATACATTGAGGACCCAAATTCCGTAGAGAGTCAGGCACACTATAAGACAAAAGGCTTGTGGATTCCTTACCACATAAAACAATATGTGCTTTTTGAACATAATATATCAGATGTAGTCCCACTTTGCTCTAATAATAATTTCCACTCTTTGAGGTAAGGCTTTTGACTACATGTTGGAGCATTTCTGTGGGAAATGTAGCTGTTCCTTCAGCTACATGAGAATTAGTGAAATTAGACACTGATGTTTGGTGAGGGGTTTGGGGTGCAGTCAGTGACCCACTTCATCCCAACGGTGTTCAGTGGGGTTGGGGTTGGAGCTCTGAGCTGGCCTCTCGAGTTCTTACACACCAACCTTGGCAAGCCATGTTTTTTCAAGTTCTTACACACCAACCTTGGCAAGACCATGTTGCACTAGGGCACTGTGATGCTGGAACACGTTATAGCCATGAACTACAGGATGATAGATGACCATCCATAGAACTTTTTCTTTAGCTGCCACACAAGATCATATTATTCACTCAACACTAAATACTTAAAACTATTTAATATCTTTTTCTAAGCAGTGCTGAATTAATGCCTCATGCCTGTGTCCTACTCCAAAAGGCTAATTGTGGGGTAATGTTAGTGCTTATACACATAAATACAGATTGCAGACTTCAGGATTCTGAAGGTTGCAGCCAGGAAAGTGTACAAAAAATATCGGACAGTCAGTATCCCATGGGTGCAAAATCTAGGGCTGAGAGTAATAAGGACCTGCTTGATACAAATAGAAAACCTTGATGTTGAAGTGCACTTTCCACTACTCCTTTTTTCTTGCTTTTTCTACATGTTGGCAATACTTGCTCCAAGTCATGAAATTAAGTCAATGAGGGTGTATTGGAAATATAATGAAACAAGGCTCAAGACTTTTTGAACTGTTCTCGGTTTCCCCAGAACAGCAGCTGTCTAAGTTCTTCATGTGTCAAATCCGGATGAAGAGCGAGAAAAAGGCACAGGCGATGATGGCATTTATGCTTCACTGACTTGCCGACATAATGAGCACATTATGCACATACTCCGGGGCCGAGGCTCGCCCCCGTAGTTTTAATATTCACATTCCGAGACTAAAGAAGAAGGCACGGTGAGAAATTTCATAACTACTTTTTTTCCCAACCATTTTTTACTGCTTAAGTGAGAATCTTTCTTAGAAAAAGAAAAAAAAAATTCAGCCCTAGTCACAATTAGTCAGACACGAAAAAAAAAAGGTCTGGTCTATAGAAAAGAATTTTCAGACAGATCAGAAGGGCAAGGAGAAAATATCATATATGGAAGGACCTCCCTGACCAGACAGATAAGTGTAAGCATTAAGGACAACATAAATGAGAGATTTTATGAAGATTAAATATTAATCAGAGCATGAGCAACAGAGAAACCAATTAGTACATTCAGTGCGCTCTAGTTAGGTGGACTACAGCTCCTGGTCTAGTCATTAATGCAGCTCAGGCTACATTAATGATGCTCTTTACTCACATCACAGTGTCCTGAAGCCACCTTCAATTGACTTTTGTGAAATCTGCTCTGAAGTCGGCGTCTGTGATTGATGGCGTGCAGCAATGTAAAGCATTTAAGACATTTTATTTATCATTTCAGATGCTTTTATCCTGAAGTGAGTCAGAATACAGTCCAACCATCTACATAGGTAAACCGCTGAGGGTTAAACCTTTTGCTCACCAGCCTAGAACCTCCACTCTAGTCTCTCCCTACAGATATATGGTGCTCAGATTAGACTGACATAAAGCACGTTAAAGCAAAAATTCCTAAACAAAATAGTGATGAATTTATTTTCACCATATTCTCTACTTTGCACCAGGTGAAAGAAGTCCTTCTCAAGTAGGTGAGGTTACAAGGACTAAACCCCACTGGAGTAACAGCCTAACTGATATGGCATATGAGGTGCAGAAGTCTGTCATTTTAGTGCTAGCTAATGAAAGGTGATAGCGGGTACTGTAGCTCCGTTTTTCATTTCATTTCATTGTCTGTACCGCTTATCCGATCTATCCAGGGTCACGGGGAGCCTGTGCCTATCTCAGGTGTATCCTAACTCTGGACCGTGTGCCAACCCATCGCAGGGCACACACACACACACACACACACACACTCATTCACTCACGCAATCACACACTACGGGCAATTTAGAGACTCCAATCAGCCTAGAAGCATGTCTTTGGACTGTGGCAGGAAACCAGAGCACCTGGAGGAAACCCACCAAGCACAAACTCGACACACACAGTGAGCGGGAGCAAGACTCGAACCCAGGACACTAGAGGTGTGAGGCGAACGTGCTAACCAGCCGTAGCTTCATATTGAACTGTTATTTGGACCTCCTTTTGAGGCATTTTTTGAGTGCCTCAAAATTTAAACAGGTGATATAATACATACAGTACATACAAATACAAAACAAGAAATAAAGGTTTAAACAGTTGCATTAATTAAAGGAAAGATGCTTCCAGGTTCCAGGTTTTCTCCACTACCTGTTTTGCTGTATGGTGGTTCTCCAGGTATTGTGTTTTGAGCTCAAAACAAAACAAAAAGTAGTTTTTCCTCGACCAAACTATAAATTCTAACAGGCAAACAGATCTCACTAAAATTGTTCATAATTTTTGTTCAGTACCATAAGAATGAAATGTACAGGTTTAATAAATCTGTAGAGTAAAAACCTGTTGATCACTGATCTGATGAATCATTTGGTGAATCGTTTGTGCATCAGGGTAATATCAGCATTCTGTATGACCTTGTTTCCAATCAAAGTTTCTGTAAAAAATAATTTGTATGAATTCATATAAATTTTAAATGCCCATGGTGTCCTTGTAGACTTAGAAGCAACTTCACGTTACTTTTAAAATAATGGAAAAGCATTTTTTACATTGTGAGTATGTATAAAACCTTCGAAAATCTTTGAGTAATGAACGTCGCATTATGTTTTTCACCCATTAGGTAAGTTTAATGCTATGGAACATCTGCAAAGAAGTTAGTTCCTTAAAGTTGTTATAAAAGCTGTAGAGTGCAAGTCTCTTTCTCCCTTTCTTTTGAAGCTGACACCTTATGAAATGCTGGCACTTTTCCTCACATATCAATGATCACACACACACACACACACACACACACACAAACAGAGTATTTTTAAATCCAGCTATGTGGCACATCCGACATACGTCCCTGTGAGTGCTGTTACTAAAGAAACACTAATTTATCAGAATGAGCGTATTAATATAAACCTGTGATTTGACTTGCAGCTTGTCAGAACTGTTATTATAGAAGATTAATCAAAACCTTCTGACCAGTTAGACATTCAATAGCTCTGCGATATAAATAATAAAATCAAGCAGATAGCATCTAGTTAAGCAAGCTGAGGAATCGCTAGCTTAATCAAAATGATAAAATATGGAAGGTGTAAAGATGTGTAATTTAAAAAATGTGGACTAAAATGAATTTAATTTCATTTTTGAGACAAGTGACAATTCATTCATGGATAAAATGGCACAATTCACCTGCACTAATGTTAAATTTTTAATTAATGCATATGTTATATAAATAGGCAACAATAATGGCTGGTGTATAGTTGCTATGGCCCTCTGTACGTTATAGGTAATATTAGTATGCAGACTTGGTGTCTATGTTTGTTTTTGTTTTGTTAGCTTTCTTTTCCTTCCCCAAGCTCAAACACTGGAATATAGAAACTTCATGTCTGGAATTATGAATGTTCAAGGTTGCACTTAGAGGCAGCAATACTCCTGTTACTGCACGTGACTTCGGGGAAATTGAGATATTACATCATTCTCATGGTCAACCAATAGGCATTTCTATAAATAAGCACCTAAAATATCTCTCACGTTTTGATCATCGCATCAGTTTAAGGTTGAACAGTTGTATACCGTTAGCGTTAATTACCTAACTGGTTCAGAGTAGCTTACAAGGCATAATCCGAAGGATATTTTAAAGTAACAGTGATTATATGTGTGTCAATATCTTTATCTTTCTATCATTAGCTTCTAATTTGTCTCATCCTCATACTCCACAATTCCTAGCACTGTGTACGCTATTAAATCCCAAATGTCTCCTTTATAGGTCTATTAAATACAGTAACAGTATGAAATAATGGCTTCTGCACTCTATGTAGTGCACTTTGGGATTACGCCTGTGCTTGTGTCCCCTTTCCAGACACAGTGGCCTACATTCTGAACAAGCCGAACCGCTGCAGAGGAGCAGGGAAGAAGGGCAGGGATATCTGTCGAGCAAAGTGTCTGAACACTAGATGGCGATGTCACCCTAAATTGCATCACTTGTAGGAAGTCCTGGTACGATGCACTTCTCTAGTGAACTCACTATAATCCTGAATATCTGCAGGTTAAGAGCCAGGACTGGTGACTTTCCACCTCTGACACACCAGAGGTCTAATTCAATCATCTGAAAAAATCACAGATAAAATGATTGAAAGATTTAAGAGTAACTCTGTTAATGTCTAAGAATAATTCACAAAACCGTTTCACACTAAAATCAGGTCTTAAATCTGAAAATAAGCGTCTGAATCATCAATAATTCTAACTCTTTAAAGAAAACCTCTAACCTTATATTGGAATATTTGCGATGTGCTTAGTGATCATTAAGTTTATTTGTTGTTGAATGTAGCTCTGACATCACAGGTCTCACTGTTTTCCTCACTTCCCATCATATTTAGCCTCATATTAATGAGAAATCCATCACAGAAGTAGTACTACAGAAGTAGGATGAAATGCCAGACTGCAGCGCAGTTGTGTCGTGTTCCAGCGGAGACTCGGCTCGGCTTGTTAGTGACCTGCTGGATGATGAGTGTGATGGAGTTGATGGTGGTATTAGCATGAATGTTTATAGCTTTGGAGGATGATCTGTTAGAGCAGGTTTATAGATGAGGAGGTGAGAGACCTGAACAGACTCAAGGACTAGAGTTCTCCTGCATCACTTTCTTTAGGCTGAGATGAAGCAAAGTCTTCAAGTGAAAGCAAAGTGAAAAACCTGATGAAAAATATGAAAATGATTACATATTATATTCATGTACAAGAACAGTGATTTCGAAAATGTCTTATGTGTAAATTGCTGTTATTTGCCAGGTTTGGATAACTGTCATGTTAGAGTTATTGCTTCTAAAGACTACACATTGTCCAGTTCAATACTGGTTGTTCTTTGCTGTTTTCTGCTACATAAGAGAGCTTTGTCAATCAATTTTCACCTTCTTACATTGCTCCATGGTCCAGTTCTGATGCTCACATGCTCAGTGTAAGAGCTTTCGTTCTGCAGCTACACAGCCCCATAGGCAGCAAGCTGTGAGCCAGCATGATTTTTGTCAGCAATTTGTGCTATAGCAGCTCTTCAGACCAATCAGGCTATGGTCCTCATGAGCATTAATGAGCCTTGGGTGCCCATGACCCTGTCGCTGGTTCACCGGTTGTACTTCCTTGGAGCCCTTTTGGAATGTACTAATGACTGCTTACCTGGAGCACGCCACAACACCTGCTGTTTTGGAGATGCCCTGACCCTGTCGTCTAGCCATCACATTTGGTCAAAGTCGCTGTGATGCTTACGTTTGGCCATTTTTCCTGCTTCCAACGCATCAATTTTGAGAACTGATTGTTCACTCGGTGCCTAACATATCCCACCCATTGACAGGTGTCATTCTGATGAGATAATAAGGGTTATTTACTTGACGTGTATATATAAAATTATGGTTGTTCAGCATTTACACTACCAGTCAAAAGTTTGGACACACCTTTTAATTCAATGTTTTTTGTTTAGGGATTTATTTTCTACATTCTAGAACAATACTGGAGATTTCAAAACGATGAAATAACACACATGGACTTAAGTAATCCATATGTAATGACAACAAAAAACAGTCAGTTGTTATTTTAAGACACGAAGGTCAGGTGTTCTGGAATACTTCTTGCAAGAACAGTATTGTCAAGTGCATTTGCAAAACCCATCAAGCACCATGATGAAACTGGCTCACATGAAGACCATCCCAGGAAAGCAAGACCAAAACTTACCTCTGCTGCAGAGGAGAAGTTCATTTAGAGTTACCAGCCTCAGAAATCACCAGTTAACAGCACCTCAGATTAGAGCCGTTATGAAGGCTTTACAGAGCATCAGTAGCAGACATATCTCAATATCAACTGTTCAAACGACATTATTGTGGATTTCGGCCGCCTTCAGCATTACATTACAATTTAGAAAGAAATAAACATCAGGAAAGACCATGGAATTAGAAGGTGTGTCCAAACTTTTGACTGGTAGTGTATATATATATATATATATATATATAGAGAGAGAGAGAGAGAGAGAGAGAGAGAGACAGAAAGAAAAATCACATTAATATATGGGGAAATCAGGGCTCAGGTGTATCACATTAGTCACTCCCCAAACACCGCCAGCAAATGCCAGAAGCCTTAGTGAGCATTGTTTGTTTTTTGTGTCAAATTATAATTTGAAATTAAAGAAAATTTTACTGTTCTGTTTATATCATCAATCAGCACAAAAAGCATGCATAAACATGAAAAGTGAGCTTGAAGGAATAAAGAAGTTTTTTGGTTTATTATTCAAGGTTTTTAGTATTGTAGCAGTGCTCACATGCTGAGATTTTAATCAAAAATTTCTGACACTGCCAAAACTTTGCCTTTGATTGCAATGCGAGCGCATCACATCATGTGTTCGGAGATTGGTGATATTAACTCGCAACCAATGAATTTTCGATGATGTGCGATTTTTGGGGTAAGATAAGGCTTTAGTAAGATAAGCAAGACAAGATTCTTTGTGAATAAAGTATCTGATTCAGCTGATTTAACTTATCAGTTAATGGTCAGGTTTAATAGTACTAGTGTGTGTGTGTGTGTGTGTGTCTGGAAATCACCAACATAAGACCAGTAAAACCAGTGAGAAAGAGAAAATGTCTTTCTGTACAACACAGAATAGGTTTTGGCTTCCATCATAATTCACATGTGTTTCAGTCTCTGTTGGCGTCTGTAGGTAAAGCTAATTTAATAAATATAGACAATTTCATAGTATAAAAATTTTTATGTACATTACAATCAATGCACTCTTGTTCCTTCAGCTGCGTTTGTTAAAAGAAAAATGGGCTTTATGGGTTTTATGATGTTTTTTTTCCAGGTTTGTCTCTCTATTTTATTGTCTTCATTATGCAAACATTGCTTTTGTCGTCGCAGTCCAGACTTCAGTAACTAACCCAGTAAATAATGCATCTTGTTGGCATATTTTAGACTGTGTGTGTGTGTGTGTGTGGGCCTCTGCATTAACAGTCTCACTGCATAAACTCCAGCAACATTAAAGGGCACATTTTGTTCATTTCAATCCACAGAGGTAAACATGTCATGCGCATCTAGGGCTCCAATGCTGGCACACGCATCCGGCTCTCTCCTCACCCCCTGCCATCTGTCCATTCGTCCCGTGCACTGAGCTTAAACCGTACACAGCCTGAGGGCAGGAGTATGTGTGTGTGTGGTGAGGGAGGGAAAGGGAATGGGTGGGGGTCTGCAACATCTGCTGTCTTCCATGGCTTCATGTTGGGGCCCCCGGAGGTCCGACTGAACGGATGCCCGTGCTGCCACGCTGCCCAGTACCAGAGCCATGTGCTGAATTAGCATTACTAGAGTAGTGCGAGCCTCTGTTTGTCCTCCTCCGAGAGAGAGGAACTGCATGGCATTCGCTACAGTCATTAAGCTGTAAGGTCAATTTGGCCTAAATTAATATTTAAATTTTATGGGATATTATGGACACGGCGTGACATTTGGTGTACACAGGCTTGATGTGTGTTCAGGCTTGTAGATCCGCATATGGTATTAATCAGCGGGTTTGAGTCGAGGTACGGACGTGTGTATGATTGGCACAGATATTAAAAATAATCGAACATGTTACGTAATTTATTATATACAGTTCCTCTTTTTGGGGTACAGGCTTGATTAGAATCTTGTTAAAATTCTAAAAGCACACAATATGACATTTCCCAGTAGTTTGTGGTATAAGCTTATAAAAATTATTGTTATACACCCAGCTACATTAACAATGATGCTAATGGAATAGAAAACGTTAATACAGCTAAATGGAAATACATTCAGTTGCACTTTTAACAGGACGATAAGTATATTGTGAGTCCTGGGATGAGCACAGGACAGTTTTTAAGACTCCAGCAGCAGATCTTAGCTTCAGGTCTACAGATTCACTGCAGCAAGGCTGAGACTTACATATAAAATACAAATACTTTTGGGAATGTATGTTAGAAGATCCGCTGACAGCAAGCAATCCAATAGAAAGAAGTGTATAAATGGCTGTGTATAAATTTTGCATGCGTGCAATCGAGCCATAGAACATGTCGAACAACATGGTGCACACAAAAAAACGGTCCTATGAGGAAATGGAGGTCATGATACACCTTTTAAAAGATTTACAACTTTGAGATGCAAGGTAAAATGACCATCTGGATATTTTATAACAAAATGTGTTTTCTTTCGGGGTATGATTTTCCAAGACATGTATCACTTAACCTTTGGCAAATGAATAAATATTATATAAAAGAATATTATTGTGTAAGGAATTATCGAAAATGAATACAGTTTTTGACCTGCTGAAGGATCCTGAGAGGTTTATGGGCGTTTTTACACCTATTTTTCTAGCAAAGGAGGAAAAAGAAACTTTGACATGAGGGCATGTAGAGCTGAAAACATCCTCTTAAAAATGTTGGTCAGAAATATGGTTGATGTCAAGTGCATGTGGAAATGTTAAAAAATCATCCAAGCGGTTAGAACATAGAACCGGCAAATTATCGAAATAACTAATTCATTAGTCATCGGGTCGATTCAGATTCACTGCAGTCGAACTGTGCTAGAGGTCGCTCAGAAGCCGACTGAGATCACCACTCTTACTCTCTCTCTCTCTCTCTCTCTCTCTCTCTCTCTCTCTGACCTGTACCTAAGCGTGATAACTTGAATGAACTACACTGAGGAAGAAAACACACTACGGTTCCATTCAAAGGGACAAGGTACAGTATAAGCAAAATAAAGGAGTAAAAATTTGCATATTAGTTATAATCTAAGGTGAGGGAAATCACCTTGGCGGATTTCCACTCATAGAAGCGTGTCACTGTAGAAGCATAGTTATGTAATTTACACTACCGCTCAAAAGTTTGGGATCACTTGCATATTTCAGCTTGATTTCCGCTATGGAGGAAGACTCCATCAGCCAATCCATCTTGTGGGAGATGCTCCAGGAAGCATAGGGTGAAATCTCATCAAATTATCTTGAAAAATTGACAGCTAGAATGCCCAGGCTGTAATTGCTGCAAAAGGTGGCTTTTTTGATGAAGGCAAAGTTTTAAGAAAACATTCATCATTTCCATCAAAATCATTATTTCTAACTGACATGTCCTGTTCTTTGGCTATATTTTCTATTCAGACTAATTTCGTGTGTGTTTCCTTGGAAAACAACAAATTTTTTGAGTGGTCCCAAACTTTTGAGCGGTAGTGTATACCTAACATTCTGCTGGCTTGACATTAGATGAGTTTCACTCGGACAGAACATGCAAGATTATTATCATGTAACATTAACATGCCTCTCCTTGCGTTTTGTTCGGATTTGCTTTGAATTACATGTAACACACTGCTACTAGAGAGTTTAAACAAAGTGAAGAGTTTACGATTGATATATAAAGAGTTCATATGGAACATGAAATGTGTTGTTTTCAAAGAAACAAACTTCTCCTTTTTTTATTTTCAACACTATATGGAGAGTTAGGGCATGCTCTCACACTGCTCTCTCTCTCTCTCTCTCTCTCTCTCTCTCTCTCTCTCTTTCTCTCTCCATCTCTCTCCTTTCCCTTGTCGAGTGAGAAGCAGCGGAGCCTCCTCTTTCATCTCACGAGCGATCAATAATGGATGGGACTCCCAGGCTCTCGGAGGAGAGCGGCCCTGGCTGCAGCGCTGTTCAACACCCTGTCTGCCAAAACAGGCCTCCAATTAAAAACTCAGTGCTTAGAGCGCCTGGCAAGCCTGCGTGCATCCACAACTCGCCTCAAAGAGGTTCCTGCATCCCCCGCTCTCCCCTTTTCCCAACCTCTGGAGACCCCCTGACCTACTCCCCCACACCGTATTGATCTTCAGGCAGATGTAAAAGACTATTGAGGTCATCATTCATTTTTTATCATTCCCAAGAAAATGTCAAGCCGGGCGGCAAAAACATCGACGTGTCATGCGTAATGGGCTGTGAGGCGACGGAGGCTGCAGGGATGCAGTGATGAGCGCATGTCAAGTCACTGTTTTGCCAAGGTTAGCCAAATATGTAGTGGAAATCGCGAAAGTGTGTGTCACCTGAAAAACGTCTCAAACACTGGTCTAAAAAACTGGTCACTAAACTGTGATGTTGGACATAGAGGCTGAGTACACTGGATTCACCATCTGTGCCCTTTTGTGTTATTCTCACACTTATTTGTTATTAGTTAGCGTTAGGTCAGTTTCACGTCTGCAGTGTTTAGTCTGTTTACACTGAACCATGGCGCATTTCCCAGTTGGTGCAGTTCATTAAATAAATGATTCAGTGGTTCAGTAAATATGACAAAAACAAATCTGTGATTTTTACACCGAAAAGAAAATTATTAGAATGACTTAATTGCTTTAATTTCTGTACTAAATTAATTGGTGTAAATATGTGGCTAAACCCCAGAGTGTATATTGTGCTTTTCTTTCTAGCTCGATTTGCATATGCAATTGCAGAACTGATTTACTCTCAAGTGTTATGGATGAGGTGCTGGTGTTAATATTTCTTGTTTTGTGCTTTAAGACTTGGGGCTCTTGTATTATGAAATGTTTTGAAAGTGATTTGTTAAAGTTTTTTCTGTTTCTCAGTCATGTGTGTGTGTGTGTGGGGGGGGGGTGTATTTGTTGTCATCTTGGGTTCTGTCAGTTGTCTTTATAAAGACTGATGTAAGTGCTTTTAGAAACTGTAAAACAGATGAAAATGAAAGCACAAAAATGTAAGATGATACAAAATGTTTTCATTTAAACACTCATACAGGTAAAAGTTCATTCATTTCCAGGAGATAATGTCACAGAAAGCCATCAGAGCCAGCCTGGTGGCCCTCAACCTGAACAGCCATGGTTTCAGCCAGCTTGGCATCATACTAGTGATTGATACCCGGCTGAAAAAATATCAGAGAAAACACAACAATCCCAGTCTAGAGTAAAAAAAAAGTACTGAACGAAACAACACTGATAGCATCTGAGCTAAGAGATCTTGATGCGATTCAATTAAAGCGAGAGAGCAGTTCAGCTCTGCTGCAGAAGGTGAACCGAGCGTGACGTTTATTTTGGGTTTCAGGCAGCAATTTTTGTAGACTAGGCCCATGAGATGCAAACTGAGACAGAGCTGCGGAAATGTGCTGTGTTTTGGATCGATTACCCAAAAAGTGAAAATAACACTGGATCAGATACACAACATTTTTAAGCCAGTTATTTATATAATTATTTAATCAGTTATTTGGTTCCAACTCTCCATCCTTGGGTAAAATTTAAGATTTCTATGCACAGATTTGTTTGTCCATTGCGGCATTTTCAACCAATTAATGAAAGAGTTTAGTGAGTATCCCAACATTCTCATTTATTTATTTATTTATTTATGTTTTATTTTTGGGCTTTTAGTTTAGTTTAACTTTAGTCACTATGAAAACAAACCAAACCCAATAGTGAAAGAACCAAAAGTATAAATTTTATCCAAATCTGATTCCGACTAAACAAACGTTTCCATGAGAACACAGTATACAAGTACAAATTTTTGCAATTAAACGTTCTGGATTTGTCCTTCTAGGCACTAGTATGTCAAGCAATAATTAATGACAAGCAATGCATTTCTTATTCTCCAGAAAGGAGCCATTTGTGAATGTTTGTTTCGCTAATATATGGCACTCATTATTCCTTTTTGATCTAGGAGTAAGCAGTGTTCCTAGGCCTCATTATTGCTGCTATGT
Organism: Hemibagrus wyckioides; assembly: GCF_019097595.1. Lineage (NCBI taxonomy): Eukaryota > Metazoa > Chordata > Actinopteri > Siluriformes > Bagridae > Hemibagrus > Hemibagrus wyckioides. The sequence goes on along the minus strand of NC_080721.1, from coordinate 9,126,168 downwards.
GTATTAGCCACACACTGCTGGTAAGGTCACACATGCACTGATGTTGGCGTCTGGATCGACATGTAATAAAACATTCAGAGAGTCCCACTGAGCTGCAGCCTCTCTGACCAGGGCTAATTGGACATACTTAGTCTAGAGACTGCCCCTCGTGCTCTGATGAATATTTCATCATCATAAAATCCTCCCATTTGCGTTGTTCTTACATTGATCTTGACCGGCCGGACTACACATGACTTTTAACCTTTTGCTTGCAGTGACTGTGTAAATTTTGCTGCCTTGTCTGTCAGCTGTTGGATTTCTGTGAGTCAGTGTGGATGGAAGAAGGACTTTTGTGGGAAAAATGTGATAAACTCGCCCACTTTATGAGATGCAACTGACTTGGGGAAAAAACAACAGTGCAGTCTGTATCATTAACATGCTGCAAATCTACTGCATTAACAGGGGAAATAGTCTCTCCTCTACACAGCCTGCCATTCATGGGGACCCCAATTTATGGGCCAGTGCAGAACAGGGCATCTTTGTGTATAGGCGTTCACTGTATCGAACCTAGCTGTATAAACGATTCTTTTATATGGCACCTTGTCTGCTCCTCTCCGTCGCCTTCCCGTTTTGAAAACTGCTATATTTTCACCTCCTTTTTTTTCGGTGGCTCGGTGTTAAAAGGGAAACATCACAAGCTATACTTTCCCATGCGTAACTGCCACAATGAGTTTCATTATACAGTTCCTTGGACTTGCCTCTTTTTTATATCGGCCCATATTTCCTGTTGAAAGATGAAGGTCTTGTTGAGTTAATTATCTCTCTTCATTTCCATACATAGAGGCTGAAATGTAGCGATAAGAAGCAGGCAGCTCTGCTCTCTGTAATGAGCTTTACGATGAGTAATGGATGCTGGGTGCAGCGCTGGGGAATATCAATGACAAGACATCACGACATCCTTAATTACCTAAACGTCCATGCTTTACATGATAGGGACTGGTCTCTGTGTCTCTCTACATGGATCTGGTCTAGGTGGATTTCCAAATAGACTAGTGTTTAAAAGTTAGGTTTCACAAAGCTAACTAATTTAAGCAATTATGACTCTTTCGTAAGTGAAAAAAGTTTGTTCCCCTGAAAACATGATGCTTCACTCCTGCCGTGGAATAAAATCCTCGCCTTTTTAGATAATTATGATCTAACAGTTATATTATATGTCCTCAAAAAAGCTAGGTCTTCATCCTGGTGATCACCTGGGAACAGTTTTGTACTTACTTTGGTACCTAATGCCTTCAACTCCTTCACCAGTTCCTTTTTTTTTGTTGTTGTCTTGACGTTCAGTTCAACCGCTAAGTTCATTCTTCCATGAAAGCGTTTGTACTTCCTTCCTGAATGATGCAGTGTCTGTATGGTTGCAAGATTTTTATATATGCATACATTTATTTTTACAGATGCTTGTGGTACCAGGTGTTTTCAAAATTGCTCCTAAGGGGAACTGGAGCTTTGGAGGTCCACTTTTGTTTTGCCTTATTTGGCTTTTCCCATGGTATTATCCCATGGCCCTCGAATACAGGTACAGGAACACATCATATTAACTCCTAATTATTTCACTGGCCAAACAAATGCTTCAGAAAGTCATTACATTCATTTCTACAATGTTTAAAGGGACAGCTTTGTGTATGTAAACTTTTAACCAACTGGAATTCTGATACTATCATTTAAAGTTTAAATAAATCATCAGTCTTTAACCCTTTTTACCTGTACACTGGTGTTCCATTAGATAGATAGATACTTTATTGATCCCAGAGGAAATTCATTAGGCAGGTAGAATGGAAATTGACTTATGGGACATTAGTGTAAATAAATGAATGATGTTCTGGTTGTGAGTCTGATATAAAATGAGTCAGGACTTGCGTTGAGTGTGAGAGACGTGTGTTTTTCCCTCTGTTAAACTTACATAGACTTTTAGTGGTTGAAGACCTTCACATTTTAGATGATGTACTTGGGGCATCTCAGAGAGCAAAATGAGTTTGATATTATTATTATTTACTTTAAAGAAAAACAGTAACCATTTTGTTTTTTGGATGGTCTTCTTTTGTACATTTTTGATTATATTGAATCTATATTTGGAGTCTATGAACATATTGCCTCTAGTAAGCTAGGTTAAAAACAAAAATACTTAAGAAACACTACAAATTCTTAAAATCCTGAGCGTGTAATTTCATATTAAGCACCACTGTGGACAGTGATATGACAAAGACATTCAATGCTGACTTGACAAATGAAATCTATGATATCCTGAAATGTGTAGAGACGTAAAAACCTGAGATTGACATTCTTCACTGCAGGTGTATGGAAACCTTTGCCCCAGACTCTATGTAATCATTTAACTCGGTATAATAACTCGATATTTCTAAAATATTATCATTACTTTTACATAATATTTCCTTATTTCATGATACTATGCTGTTATTTTAAATAAATATGTATTCACGTGTTATTTGAGGATAGAAGGTTGCACTCAACATTCAACACTCAATGTGGCATTCAAAGTCACACCTGAGTAACGTACAAGGACTTTTGGATTGTATGCTCTTGAAAACAGGGTTCTTTTGATCGTTAATTCTTAGCTTTCCAAATAATATGTACTTGAACCCTTCCTGACAGCGGAGCACTCGGTGTAGGGCTCTATGTAGAACTTTAAATTAGTTGGATGCTACTGCATAGTACAGTATCTACCAGATTACACAAAGCAATTCTGTATTAACAGGATGATAGTGTGAAAATCTACCACACATTGTGTGTGTGTGTGTGTGTGTGAAACCAATGGGCAGTAACGAAACGTAGCATTCCACTCACTGGAATAAAACAGCTGCTACTCTCTGCAGAGAACGATGTGGGCTGACAACACCTCCAGTGGCGTTAATTAGAGCAGCAAAATATGCAGACAAGGAGAGGAAACTCCCAGAGCATACATCGAGAGCGACCAGTCTGCCAAGCTGTAACACATGCGTAACATTGTTATATATAATGGCTACATAAAGCAATTAGGAATGAACATATAAAAATGATATAATGCAAGTTTATTATAGATAACGGTTGTATAATGGAATCGTTTCTTATGGGACAATAGGAAAGGTTGTTAATATGGAGGGTTTCGTTCATCGCTGTGTCACATGGTACATATTTTGTTGGTTAGTGCTTAAAATGCCGGATTACTGATCAGAAGGTTATGAGTTTGGATCCCAGGTCCACCAAGCTGCCCCTAACCCTCAACTGCATTAAAAAATGAAATGAAAATGTAAGATGCTCTGGATAATGGTGAAGGCCAAATGTACACAATGGAGCTTTTGGCATTCTCTCCTTTTATGGTCATCACTTCCTGTAGGTAGGAAAGAGGAGGAACTTTAGGAACTTTATATATATGCATGCTATTTATTTTTATTATTGAAGCACAGGAAACGAATGTGTCAAAGTGTAAAGAGCATAAATAACGTAATCTGACAGTGCGCCTGAGCCTTAAGAGGGAAGCTGATAGTAAATGAGTCTACGAGAGAGTGATCATGCTTGTGTGTGTTTGTGAGAGGCTTCTCAAAGCACTTGTCATTCCATTTAATAAAGGACCCGCTGGCAGCTTTTCCAGTGGGAGAAATCCACATTTCCTAATTATGTTATGCAGAAATCTACGGAGATGGGTTTCCAAACCACAGCAGTTCAGCGTGGAATCAATAAACCAGTAAAAAAAAAGAGAAAAAGATTCAAATGCTTGCCAGCCATTTTCGTGTCATATTGTCGTAGTTATTTATAAAATGATGATATAAACGCTTGATGGCTCCATCTGACAATCAGTGGAGACGTCATAATAAATAAATAAAATTAGGGCTAAATGGTTGTGAACCTGGCAGTGTGTGCTGGCGTGGAGAGCCTGGGATTTAGATGTAATGGGTTCTGTGTTCATTTAAATGGTTTTTCCATCCTGGCCTGTAAAGCAAAGGAGTGGGACACTGCAGCAATAAACAGACCTGGGACTCTGCTGATTTATGAGCCATTAGGAGCAGAGAGGCACTTTACTGCGCTAAGCTAATCCGAGCTCTCCTGTGTGAGTGTGTGTGTGTGTGTGTGTTCGTGTGTGTGTGTGTGTTTGTTTGTTTGTTTGTTTTTATTACATTGCGGGGACCTTGGCATGTTAGCACACTCACGCTGTAGAGACCAAAATCATTATGGAGACTAAGATTATTATCCTCAGAATGTTTTTGGTCGGGAGCATGATGCTGTAATATGTGGGGTGTAAAAAAAATTAATAGCCCCCTCCGTGCACATACACCTGACATCTGACAAATATGACTATTGCACATTATACCGGACTGTTTATTCATGCGATAGCTAGTTAGCATAAATCCTTAGCAATAGCAAAAGCATTGGCATTGGCATATCCAGTTCTATTACATGTACCTTTTAATATTTCTCATTTTAAGTAGAGATGGCAGATTTTTATTATACCTATTCTATAACCAATGTAATAATTTGCTTTTTAATGTTTAACCTGTCATTCTTTTATGAATACATTAAGTGAAAATGGACTACATTTCCCATGAAGTGACACTTCTACTGCTGGATATCTGTGGTGCGCTAATCCTGTCCTTCTAATGAGAGGAAATGCACAGTAAACAAAAAGTCGCAGGTTTTTTTGTTTCAGTATATATCAGGAGTATTATGGCTGTAAGCAATATACAGGAATTAGCTTTATTTACTTTAATTCAGTTAAACCGCTGACTAGCAAGTGAACTGTTTTGGGGCAAGAGGAGCTGGTCAAGGTTCAAGGTTTAGGAGCTAATCACTGTGTCTGTTTAACCCTGACCTAAAGCTAATGCTATGGTGCTCAGACTTGACCCCTGTAGACCAAAACCCTTGGCCCTCTATACAACTGGTGGTGGTACCGTTGCTTATTGGACTTTTGTCTTAATAAACAGCTCTGAGTGAGCCAGTGAAGCGAAGAGCTGGTCGAGGTTCAGTGCTCATCACTTCCATGTAGATTTTCAGAGTAAAAGCACAGAGTAGATCTCTGAGAGCATCGACAAGCAACACACTAACCGAACAAATTTCATCTGACTCGAGGATCTAAATCTTCATACGGATTTCAGTAAATTTCTGCTGTGGCAGAGTTGGTTGTTAAAAGCCAGTTCTCTGTGCGTTTGTCATGGCTGATATTTAAACTAGAGAAACATGAACAGAGCTCAATAAAATGTTCTGTGTCAGTAAAAGTTTTTGATGGAGTCACACTGAGTAGAAGATAAAGGAAATAATATACAATATACAGCATACAAGAATGTGCTGATGTATTGTGTAGCTGAAGTACTGTGTGTGTTCAGACTTTACAGTTCAGATAAATGCGTATAAATAGAGGAAGAGGAAATGTTGATGTATTATTGGTCACTGAGTTAATGAGTGTAATGTGACTCGTGACTCAAACTGACTTTAACACTCCTTATGTCCGGGAACTCACAACATAACACTGCAGCTTCATCCTAAACAGCGAGCCATCTTTAAATCAGATCTTTTTAATGACTCTCTCTCTCTCTCTTTCTCTCTCTCTCTCTCTCTCTCTCTCTCTCTTCAGAAACACACACACACACACACACCCACATTACAATCTGAGAAGTAAGCAGCTCCATCATATTACATTTCAGCAGCCACAACATAATGAAAAACCTGCGATATCAGTTCGGCATTAAGCTGAAACGAACACCTCATCATTCATACAATGCAGTAAAACTGAGAATACCACTGCCCCGCTGTGTTCATAGTTAAATCCCTTTACTAAAGCAATACAGCACTGAGTAATGGTAGCATGCGCATTATGCAACGCTACACCCGATCCAGATGACTTTTCTTTCCCTGTTGACTTATATAATATATTCCTTTTCTAAACCCTTCCTCAGATTTTCTGTGCAGATGCTGTCCTGATTTTTAAACATCTACATATAAAATATATAGGTTTTCATAACATGGTTTTTAAATGTGTATGGATTAATCTTTTTTTCTGAATGCAAAGCTATAAAGAGAGCCAAAGATTAAAGTTATGGTTTGGAGCAGGAATAATGTTAGTTCCTCTTCTTGTAAAGTCATTTGTATAAAATCCCACAACCTGATCATGAGATTAGAATCTTTTCTTAAGATGGTCTTTTAGATTTATAATGAGTACCTAGGAGGACTAAAAAATATGTTTTTTTTTCACGTAATGTAATAGTACTATTGGGACAGGGTAAGATTTCCAGACATATGTCTGCTGCTAAGTAATGCTTTCAGAGATCTTCTGCAATGATCGATTAGCATGGGATAAGTTATTATTATTTTTTTTTAAATTACAACGATCAAAATGTAAGCATATTTCCATTATATGTAAGATGTTAACTAAGATAAAACGCACAGCGTTGAATGACAAATCCATGTTCAAAAAGCGTCCATGGTCTCTGGGTGGGAGAGGCATACTTTCTCACCCCTGTCCCCATGACACTAGCCAATCACTGACAGCTGTGAGCTTGTCATTAAGGAGACAGGTGCAAGTGCAGATTTTTAATGAATGAAGTGCAAAACAACTAAAACTATGCACTCAAGAACCATGGTAATAAATGTAAAATACAAGACGAAACCTGTAGAACATTAGCAAGACACATGGCAACACACAACAACAACAGCAAACACTTGACAATAAGACATTGAAACACAGGAACTTATATAATGGTGCTAATCAGGGTGAAAATGAGACACAGGTGCAAGTGATTATGACATGTTATGTGCTGAGGCTGATGGGTAATCAGAAGTGCAAAACACAGTCAAAAGGGGGCCCTGGGCAGTCAGATAACATGTCTGTCAGCTAATCTGGGTCTTTAGGCATGCTTCTCATTGTGCAGCCGGCAGGAGATGCGCTATCTTGGCAATTAGGTGTTGCAGTCTCCTCTGCATAATTAATGGGTGGGTTAGGGTCAAGGGTTCAAGGCCAAGCATGAACATGGAGTGATGGCCACCACAAGCAAAGTTCAAGGCAGAGCTAGAGGGGGAAGTGACGCCCTCTGAGAAGCAAGAGCTGAGAGTGATGTACACCACAATGCAGTGAGGCGGACCGACGTCCTCGGCGGAGTAGTAAGGCGGAAAGATGTCTGAAGTGGAGCTGGATAGCGTAGTGACATCTGAGGAGGAGCACGGAGATGGAATGACGCCCATGGCGAGGCCTTGAGCCATATTGGCATGCTCAGGGGGGCCGGGGAATGTCTTCATTGTAGCCTGGATACAGACTGACGTCCCAAATGGGACAGGGAGGGTGTGAGATGGTTTTAGTTGGGTCAGGAACCAAGGTCATGGCCAGAGCTCATGTATGGTAAGTGGAAGAGGGCAGAAAGCTATTATATAATAGAGGAGAGCTGACCAGGAGAAAATTGGAAAAACTGCTGGCAAGATGGATTCAGATGGCGCTAATATCCCAGAGATACACCAGTAATAATTAAATTATACTCCACAGCCCCATATAAATCTAATCTAATCTGAATGGGGCTTTATAGAACTAATCTCATTTTTCTATTAAAACTGATATAGATTTATAACATTTATAACAATTATAAATGTCCTGAAATGATAATTAAGTACTGAAACAAATGAAAATTTGCTAAGTTCTTTCTACTTATGTGTAAAAGCAATGTAATGTGGGAATTTTAGACAAGGCTTATGCAAAGGTGTATTTGTTTTTGTCTAAGTCACAGCACCTACTAGATGGAAAAACGCTGCAAATATGCAATAGTCACGGAATCTCGTTTGTAAATAAAAAAAATCCATAAAGAATAAATTATGTATAAACACATCCATTTGCTAAACAGTAACCAATGAGGCACTGCCATTGTGTGTGACTTAGTTCTCCCATTGCCCATGCCATTAGAGAACTGATGGTCCATTTCTCTCCTACAGAAAGCTGAGTGCGTTCGAGAGAGAAGCCCTGAGCTTTAGTGAGGTCAGGCCTCCCGCAGTGCCCTATTGTTCCCTCTCCTTTAGGGCTCCATTAACATTTACAGCCATTGATCAAATCAGTCCAGCAGTCTGGCTCGAGGTGTGTGTAACCTTTTCTACACAACTAACCTGAGCCTGCAGCAGCCATAAGACACACTATGTACTAGAGATTTTAAAAGGGCAATGTTGTCATTTGGGATACAGGAATGTATGATAATAGCTGTGATTTGAATGATGAATCTCTGCCTGAACTAGGGTTAAGTGGAGGTGGCACAGAGGCTAACTATTCACTGTATTGCTTGGTGTGTAAGAAAGAGATTTCCATTCTGGGTAAGTGGTCTGTGTGGAATGTGTGTTAATGTTCTGTCAGATTTATGTCTTTGGTGCGCTTCTCTGTATAAGACCGACTTTTGTTTTTTGTGGTAAATCAGATCATAAAGAATGAAGAAAACAAAATAGGAAAATGCTAAAGTGCCCTACAGGACGTCTGCGCTACTTTTGCTTTGCTATCATAAATGCCATGTATATGACTAATACTTTATTTCCTTGCAGAAGAAAGAACATAGTGTTCTTGTTGTTGCCTCTGAAATGTTATTTATGTAGCCTACATTTTGGCTCAGAAGAGACCAGAGTCTTATTTAAACGGGGTCCGGTATAGATAAAAGACAGGGAACAACTCATTTTTAGTGCTGTATAATAAAATCACATGGTGTCTCATAACCAGATCAGGGTGAGCCAAAAGACAAAACAGATGAGAAGTGGACACTTCATGAAAAGTGACATATCCAGCATAAAGTCTGATAAATACTGTGAGACAAAAACTGATTTAAAATATTAAATACCTATCCTAAAATATCAATATGTTTTCACCGTGTATTAAACTATACTTTTCCTTGTCACTACTGTGGTACCATCTAAACATTTTGCACCTTCAGTCTATTTCTATTATAAAATAAATTGAATGTAGTTTTTTATTAAAAATAATTTAAGGTACATAGTTAGATATTAAAAAAAACACTCTAGTACCTTTAATTACAGTAGATTTTAGAATAAACCTTTAACCTTTTGGACTCACTAGTTGACAGGTGGAAGTGGACTCGCTGGTAGACTAATGGAAGTGGACTCACTGGTAGACTGGTTGAAGTGGACTTGCTGGTACATTGGTGAAAATGGACCCACTGCCTGACTGGTGGAAGTGGGCTCACTGGTAGACTGGTGGAAATGGACTCTCTGGTAGACTGGTGTAAAGTGGACTCACTGATAGACTGGTGAAAGTGGACTTGCTGGTAGACTGGTGGGAGAGGACTTGCTGGTAGACTGGTGGAAGAGGACTCACTGGTAGACTGGTGGAAGAGGACTTGCTGGTAGACTGGTGGAAGAGGACTTGCTGGTAGACGGGTGGAAGAGGACCCACTGCTAGACTAGTTGAAGTGGACTTGCTGGTACATTGGTGAAAATGGACCCACTGCTAGACTAGTTGAAGTGGGCTCGCTGGTAGACTGGTGGAAATGGACTCACTGGTAGACTAGTTGAAGTGGACTTGCTGGTAGACTGGTGGAAGAGGGCTCACTGGTAGACTTGTGGAAATGGACTCGCTACTAGACTGGTGTAAAGTGGACTCACTGATAGACTGGTGAAAGTGGACTTGCTGGTAGACTGGTGGAAGAGGACTTGCTGGTAGACTGGTGGAAGAGGACCCACTGGTAGACTGGTGGAAGTGGACTCACTGGTAGACTGGTTGAAGTGGACTTGCTGGTACATTGATGAAAATGGACCTACTGCTAGACTGGTGGAAGTGGGCTCACTGGTAGACTGGTGGAAATGGACTTGCTGGTAGACTGGTTGAAGTGGACTTGCTGGTAGACTGGTGGGAGTGAGCTCACTGATAGACTAGTGGAAGTGGACTTACTGATAGACTGGTGGAAGTGGATGCACTGATAGACTGGTGGAAGTGGATGCACTGATAGACTGGTGAAAGTGGACTTACTGATAGACTGGTGAAAGTGGACTCATTGGTAGACTGGTGGAAGTGGACTCATTGGTAGACTGGTGGAAACGGACTTGCTGGTAGACTGGTTGAAGTGGAAGAGGACTTGCTGGTAGACTGGTGGAAAAGGACTCACTGGTAGACTGGTGGAAGAGGACTTGCTGGTAGACTGGTGTAAAGTGGACTCACTGGTATACTGGTGAAAGTGGACTAAAGTATATCAACTATATAATATATAATGTTTCAGTTCAGATTTTGAAATTGTAATGGAAATATTTTAAAGAGATTTTACACTATTTTTAATTTCATATATGATATACATACTGTAGTTATTAATTTATATATATTTAAAACTGAACACACCCACAAGCCACCCTCCAGCTCATGCAGCCTGGGTCCTCAATAGACTTCAAACCTTCTTTTGTGCCAAATCAAACAGAACCACTTTATAGTGTCAGAACCATGAATCGTGTCAGCTCATCAAGGACTTAAATTACAGAAGGATCTGTGGAACAAAATTTCTCATTCCAGTGATAGCAAGGAATGAACATAATGTTTACATTGCCTCTTGCATAATCTGTGTCAATGTTTAAATAGTGTAAACATTTGATATAGGGACCTTCTAATTTAATAATACAGGCTTGTGCAGAAATCGTACAGGGATATAGAATGAAGCCGCTACTGGAGTTGTCTGAGTTAAAACCCAAAAGGCTTTTAAACAGAATAAAACACTCCGTGCCAACAATGAGGTAAAGCTTAGTGGTGAGAGGTTTGGCTGCTTTGACGCTTTGATTTCTGAGCTGCCTGAATCAGAGCAGGAGGTGAAGCTTTCTGTCAGTAAGCTAAACCCAAACCAAAAATGAATCTTGCACCAAGCTGGTTATCTGTAACCCCTCAAGCAAATTCACAACAGAAATGGGTTACAGATGCAAGAAGACTTTTGAACATTGCAAAGCAAAAAATGGCTCCGTGCCAAAATCTTTCCAAGGAATTGCTAAGAAACTGCCACAAGCAACGCTGGAGCTATTTCCACTATGTTCATAATTCAAACAGCTTTATTTATGAATTACGGCTGAACACACTGTAAGAAAGAAACTGCACATTGTATCGAAACAATTGTGGAAAGCTTTAACCACCAATATGATACAATGCTGTTAAATTCTGATTGGTCAGGAGGTGTTGATTCATTTTCTAACACTCTGACTGTAATTTAGATCTCTTTATTTATCATAGTTCAGTTTTATAGTTATTCTCCCATGCGTTGCTTACCATGATAGCAGCTGATTTGCAGGCATTGGTATAATCTAAGAATAATAAACAGATTAAAAAACGTGGTGTTATTTAACAGAAACTGTAACAGCATTGATATGGTGCTTTTTCTGTAAGGAAAGACTTGTTAACATTTATGGAAGGAGTCTCCAGTGCTAGTTTTCCACCACACAGAAGACTCACAAACTAAGTTTTATATTCAATAAGAGAAAGCTATAAACAGCTCTATAGGAACTGACTCCTTGTGTAGATTAAATGTAACTACAAACTGATAAAATAAACTATGTTTTATTCTTTAATTAATATTAATTGGTAAATTATAATCATGTAAAAGGAATAAAACACTTCAGGACATGCTGTTACAGGAAAATAATCAACCTCTGCGTAATACCATTATCAACCCCCTCTCCAGTTTATTATTTTCTTATAAAGCGCACCCTTTTATGCTAAAATGATAATAACCTTATTAGATTTTTGACAGCTGTGTTATGTTATACTGAATGACAATTCAATAGGTTACATTTTTGTCCATCACATTTTATTTAGTTGTGGTTGTTGTAAAGGAAACATCATAGCTGAGAAGGTAGTGCAGCCAGCATTGTTGTTGCCTCACAGTTTCAGGGACCCTGGTTTGATCCCTCCTGGCTCTCCAGTTTCTTCTGACCTCCTAAAAACATGGCAGTAGGTTGTTGGCCCTAGGTGTGGATGTGTGGAGTTAAGGTGCTCACACATTCAGGGTGTATTACTGCATCAAGCTCAGTGTATCTTGGATAAATTCTGGATCAACCTTGTAGGAGATAAAGCAATAAGTGAGGAAACATCATAACGTCTAGCATGGAATTATTTAAAAAAAAAAAACTTGTTTTAATCACGTATTATGTCTGGTAGCTTGGTTGTTTTGGTCTCTCTCTCTCTCTCTCTCTCTTTTGTTATTGATTCCTCACAGGTGTGCTTCAGAGCATGACTGGGTCTGTGATGAAAATCAGAATATATAAGGACATCTTGGAAATAGATCAAGGCTCCTTTTCTTTAAGCTGACATTAACCAGTAAATAATTGTTCATTAGGGCTTTATTGCTCTGATGTCTTATGTTTGGTCTGGTGGTTTTACTTTTATGTGGCTGCCATGGCACACCATAAGAATAAGCTTACAATGAATTGCCACTTTATTACGCATAACGATCGAGTAACTAATAAACTGGCAGCTCATCCTATGCATACTCTCTCTCTCTCTCTCTCTCTCTCTCTCTCTCTCTCTCTCACACACACACACACATACACTCTTACTACTGTGATAAATCCAAATTCCAATTAGAGATTTTCCTGTGAGAGCTTTATATTATGAGAAAAACAGATTCTCTGTATATGGAGAATGTGTAAAGACAGCTTCACTTTTTTTTCCTTCACCCTACTGGATGCAACGCATCTTTTTTAATCACTCTGTTGGACGTTACACTTAGTCAGATGTTGCACGAGGTAGAGTTGTGGTACTTGAGACCAGTCTTGGTCTTAAGATCACAAATCTATCGGTCATAAACTCGAGTCTCAGCCTATAAAGTCTCAAAGTATTTTTTTCAAAACACCTCACCGGATTATAATATCATTTCCATGAGCAAATACTTTGTACTATATTCATTACAGAACAAAATATATATTAATTAGCACCTATGAATTTCAAGTATCAAAATACTTCTTATCTTTAATACTTATAATCTTCTTATGTTCAAAATAATATTGTCTGTATTTTGTCTCAAAGTTGTATGAGCCAAAATGAATTCAAGTTTTTAATGCACTTTAAATTATAAAGCATATCTTTACATGTGCTGTTACATTTCTTTAAAAATGTTGAATAATTCTAAACTTTGTCATTTCATTGTCCTCATACATGCTCAATAACTCCTCAATGCATTAATATTAAAATATTATTACAATGCAGCACTCGCTAGAACATGGGCTACGTTTCATGTATATCATGTGTAGTAACCAACATACGTTATTTTAGTTAATTTAGTGAAATTGTATGTCGTAGGAAGATACTACAACCAGCAAATTAACACATCTGAGCACCTGGTCTTGGTCAGTTCCCTCTTGACAAGGACTCCATTGGTTGTGGTCTTGGTCTTCACTCTGTCTTGGCTAAGACGGTCTTGAACAACACAACTGTGAACTTTAATCATATAGAAGTGTTTATCTGCTCATGGGTCTGAATGAATAGGCAGTGTTTTACGGAAACTGGTGCCATTCGTAGTCAATTTATTTAAGAACCTTTCTTTTCCAGGAAGTCATCAAAGAGTGATAGATTTATTCAGTGCTAATGAACCTTTCATATGTATTAATCCGTGTCTGGCACATTCATTGCGACAATTACACCTAGTCCATTGGACCCATAAAATATGTCTGCATGTTGAATTATAACAGAATCGCTCTTATTTATATTCAGTGTGAATGTAAATGCATGTCATCACTCCCTAAATCTCTTAATACATTTCTCTTTATTACAGACCCTGCTGTCTCATATTCTGATTAGCATATATGCTCTTTTATTTTTTAGACAGACTTCTTCATTAATCCGGCGAATAAAATATTCCATTAGTGCACTAGCTTTAGAACTGTAAGCATAATATGGGGCGTAATAACAGCAGGTTTTGTATACTTTTCTGGCCACAACCTTCAGAATCTTCACAATGTAATTTGCAAACTTATCTTATCTTATTTTATCTTATCTTATCTCCATGTATTTGCACTGCTGCACACTGATTTCCAACAAGTAAGCAAACGTTTAAACACTGAAGTGACTCAGTGAGCTTTTTTTTCTCGCAGTAATATGTAGTCACTGGACTGAAAACAAAGTTTGCCGAATCAGGTCTTTAAAAGTTCTTAAAGAATTTTGCTTAAAACATTTAGTGGTGAGTAAATGAGCTAATCGTGCTTGTTTGTCGATGTGCTGCGGGAAAAAGGTCTATAGTTTGTAAATGTGAACAGTTACCCCTTTTTTCTGTGAAAGTAAGCAGTTTTTGGCCACATTAGCAATTCAGAAAAACCCAAATCACAACAGCAAAGTTAGGAAAACATCAGCATTTACTTCAAATTGAGATCCTTATAGAATATTTACATGCTCGTTTCTGATTGGCTACATTACAACGACATAATTGATGGCATAACATTGCTGTTGAGACTGTATGTGTTATCACAAAATGCTACACAAATACAAGTGGTCCTTAGATCCTGAAGGGTGGAAAAAATGACATAATCATGCGTTCTGTGTAACATACCCAATTATTCATGTCGAATTTTCAATATTACGATCTCAAGATGTCACAAGACGCGAAATTAATTTCGATGAAAACAGGCTGATCCTAATTTTACATGATTTTAATTGTGTTGTGCGTGTCAGAGGAAAACCTAGCGTGTGCGCATGTGTGTATGTGCTAGAAGACAGAAGGCCTGCTGAAGGGTTCGAGGCCTCTCTTAACAATTCAGTCCCGTTTTTAACGAGCTCTCACTGGGCATCAGGCCAGACCTGGAAAGGAATGTGTGTGAGTGAGTGTTTTTTGTGTGTGAATCAAAGGCAGATGCCTGCAGTAGACTGAAGCTTCTGATCGAAAATGTACAAGTTCCCTCAAGCAGTATGGTACACAATTGTCTCCTTGCTAGTATTTTTAATCTTTTTCTCTCTCCTCCCTCTGAAGCTTCACCTAATCACAGAAACACACCTCAGGAACAGACGTGCACTTTCATTTACCACAAACACCTCCAGGAGCGCACTCTCCTGCGAATGGGGTACCTTAATATTTCACAGTGCGCTGACTTATCGAAGTCACTGATGAAATCAAACAGGCAGGAGGGCAAGGCTAAACAAGACAGTCAACAGCATGATTCAGTCTGAAAGCTTGTTATAGCACATTAGCCGAAAAATAAAACACAATATAAACAGGCGCAATTCAATTAAACCCTGCCACAACCCCTCGGTCCAACTCATACACAACTGTTAAAAAAGCGCTACCTCATGCAATCAGTTGGGAAAATTGTGATTTATTGTCCCAGAACTGCTAATAGCTTTAGTATGGTATAATGCTGAAGCAGCCATTAAAAAAAAACACACACACACAAATCCCATCATGATTGGCTTATGTAATGACTGAAGGAATGAGAAATGTATCCAGATGCCATATGTAGTCTATTATTTACTGCTTCTGTGAGAGTAATCAGAAAAATCTTTTTTTTTCTTTTTCTCAGCCTCAAGTGTGAGAAAGAGTAAAGAGAATAGAATTTTGTCAGCGTACCTGTAAAGCACATATGTTTGCTTTTTTGTAAGCAGGACTGAAATAATTATATGGTGATTGGAAAAGAAAGATCGGAGATGTATCAGGAATCAGGTGTCTATGGTAATTGAAATTCAAATTCTATTTGTCACGTACGCAACCATTCGATATAGAATCAACAGCAACGAAAGAAATAAATATAAAATAAAGAATAAAAATAAATATACCAGATTAAAATAGACCAGAACAGAATGTCAATAAAATTACAATAAAAATAGAATTAGCTATATAGGTGTGAAAGGGAAGATAGTATAAGGAATAAATAAATAAATAAATAAATAAATAAATAGCTATTATAGTGTATTCATAATGTATTTTCTTCTTATTTTCTTTAACAAAAATTACTGCACCCTGACTGTAAATAAAGACTACACAATGGTCTACAGCTTTATATCTTACTAAGTCAGTTATCCTTAAGTCTTCCGGTTGTTTCATCTATTAACACGTCTTTAACACCCAAGCTGCTCAACACATGCCCATCATAGGAGATTGGTGAAGTTTGGTGAAGAAAAAAACTTTCCTTTAGAGATCATCATCATCAACATCAGAGGATATCACACCCAACCTGTAACTGCTGGAATAAATAACATCTTGAAATTACAACTTACATTTAAAAATATTTCATCTTCAAGAAAGATGTAGGAGGAACGAGGTGTAAAGAAGAAGAAGAGGTGTAAAGGAATTATGAATGCTTAATGGATGTACCTCAGGTGCTATGTACATATAGTACACAGACGATGTAAAATAGAGGAGTGGACATAAACTTTCTACCGGAGTAAGTGGGATGGGTCAAAATTTAGGGCGGAGTCGCTGGGATTGGTTGAGCTTTCCGTCCGAATGGGTGGGATCGATCCAAATTTATGCAGGATTAAGTGGGATTGGTCAAACTTTCTGCTAGAGTGGGTGGGATTGATCAAAATATTTTGCCAGATCGTAAGGGTTTGATCAAACTGTTTGCAGAAGTGGGAGAGTTTGTCAAACTTTCTGCCAGAATGGGTGGGATAGATCGAAATTTATGCCAGAGAGAGTGAGATTGTAAAACTTTCTGCTAGAGTGGGTGGGACTGATCAACCTTTCTTCTGGAGTCAGTAGGATTGGTCACACTTTCTGCTAAAATGAGTGGGATTGATCAAAATTTTTTGCTGGATCGTGTGGGTTTCATCAAATGGTTTGCAGGAATGGGAGAGATAGGTAAAACTTTCTGCTGAAGTGGGTGGGATTAGTCAAACTTTTCCGTCCCACTGACACTTCTACCTTGTATCTATGGACAGCATCATAACACTTCACTTTATTGTGGTGGGCCAGTAGCTCCTGTGTGGAAAAGACGCTTTCAGAAGTGCCAAGGACAAGAAGTGACAGTACACATTTCCACTGGACAGCCCCCAATATCATTCAAGACTCTTCACACTGACATTATCTGTGGACTATTAACTCCCAAATGTCCATACTGAAAATCAATCCTCCATGTATCTTAACTTTTTAACTTGGCTAGACACCCTATATTGCTTGTTCATTAATAAATAAAAAATGCTAGTATTGACAAATCAGTATTTAAATGTGCTAATGATCAGCTTTGTGGTTGCATCCTGTTTTTGATTGAACCCACAAACCCTCCAAGAAACATAGAAAAAACATTCTGAATTTAAGAAAGGTTCTCGTGTGAAAGAGAGCCTCTGTCCTGGGGTCAGGACTCTGGATCCACTTTGACTGGTTTTACTGAATCTGGACTTGTTCAGTATTTAAATATCTGACATTTAGAACATACTGTACTCTATTAGTTATGTTCTATTTTATGGCTCTGAATGCATTTTAATTTGCATTATACTATCATGAACCCAGTGTTACAAATAAGGTCTTTTTACTTTGTTTGATTATGCCATTTATTTATTTATTTTTAGATTTGGTTGTAAATACTGATGCTAGATTGAGGCTAATCTGTATTAATAGCTTTTACATGGTTGGTAATTTTCCAAACCAGATGAACTCAGGATACGTTTCTTGGGACTTTAGGTCCTTAAAAGGCAGTGTTCTGTGTTGTATTGAGAAATCTCAAAATTGTTATTATTTTGTGTTTATTGCCCATGGGGCAGGTGGTGAGTTCAAAACTCAGAGAAGCACTGCTAGGCCCCAAATGATGAGGTGTTTATTTGGATTGGATTCTGCTTCACTTGTTGCTTACAATTTTTTGTGGATAAAAGATTTAGCCATATACATAAACATCAGTGCAGTGAATATTGGCTTAATTCTGCTCAACAATTCCTAGCTGGTGCATTCATTTAAACATTCCTTTGTGCACTCTCTCTTTTAATCAGCGGCCAGAGAAACAGCTCGGCTTCCAACAGCATGTGGCAAAGAGAAACGCTGTAATAATATCTAACCTGCTGAAGTGCACAGGGAGAGTGGGTAAACAGCATCACGACCCAAAACGCTCAAGGGTGCTGATCTGGAGAGATCCTTTATTAAATGCAGAAATCTGTGTGACAATGGCAAATAATACAAAAAATTCTTGGCCTTGGAGGTATTTATACAGCTTCATAGAAGAGTTTGTCCACAGAGGCAAATATATATATAAGCCATTCAACAAATGTCCTCATTTATAACTTTGTACTTTTTATAATTATGTTGTAATACTAATTGCTTCTTTTGTGTTGTACTATTTGAAAGATACGTGTTAATGTTCCACTGATTTGGTCCTTGATGTTTCCATTGTGCCATATGTAGCTCTATAGAATTGTCATCTTACCTAAAATGGGAATGTTAGTAGAAAGCCACTGAGGTAGGAATGTGTTTGTCCCGAGCTTAGCGTATGAATATTTTCAGTGGAGGAGAAGCAGTGGTCAGGACTGTAGTATTATTGCAAACATTCTGAATGAAACTGAATACATTTCCATAAAAAGCAGCAAAGTGTAAGGTGACAGTGACGTATAAAACCATTTCTATTGTTAGATATATTGCAGAGATTGGGAGAAGGAAATGAGGATTATGAGGTGTATAATGTCTGTGTATCAGAATTGCATTTGCACCATGGTGGCCTCTTTTCCCAGAAAATAGTATTATTTTCCCATGCTTGAATTTTGTGACACACCAAGGCACTGGGGACCGGAAGCACACCTTCTGTATCAAATGGCAGGAGAACATAGACTAAGACCACTCCAAACGGGCTGCTGGATGACTGTATGTTGTTGACTCACAACTGGCTTGCTCAAAAACAACCCTCAAAACAATAGATAGAATAAATCAGGCCTCTCAATTTATTTTGGTTTGAGGGTATGGCTGACTAATAATATCAACCTACACCACCAAAATCTATGGTCACAAGCTTCCTCTGCAGCACAGTGATCATGAACCGAGCCAAAGTAATGTCATGAAACTTCACTGGTGATTGATGCACATATAATTACCTATAATGAGTCTTTAATTCTCAAACCTAACGCAGATACGGAGGTTTACGAAAGGATAGAGAGAGAAGGAGAAGAATGAATAGACAGGGTATAAGCGGTGAGAGTGAACAGTACACAGTGGTTAAGGTTTAAATCCCTGTTGGACCCTTTGTTGCAATAAAGCCCTTACCACTCGAGAACCCGGCTCTGCTTTGTGTTCTGCCTCGCCTGTAGGTCATTTGGGATAAAACCATTTGCTAAATTAATTATAGGAGTAAAGCTGACCAGCAGCACAGGTCTCGTTTTCTCTTAGCCGTCACTGAGGTCAAGATGCCTTTTTTACTAATTGCATGCCTACTGTATAAAAGGTCCTGCGATACTCCAAACGCATGCCAATCATTATTAGCTGTACGGAGATTAATGTATTAATTACTCAGATAGCCAGATAGCTGTAATACATTTTTTAATTGAATGTTTTAGTCAAAATGAGAAGGATAGTTGGAGTAAATAGGATACATAAGGGAATGAAATGGGTAAAAGGCTGCGTGTGTGTGTGTGTGTGTGTGTGTGTGTGTGTTATAAGAAACTGAATATATCCTTGTTTTTCCAGGAATAGAGAATTGGCTTGGAGTCACATAGCAGTTTTATCTGATTACATAAGCGCGTGTTTAGCAGCGCCTCCTTCACAAAAGTCATCAGATTTGGTGCGTGAAATGAATCATGGTAACGGAGAACTCTTCTGTTTACTTCCTGTTTACCACATTTCCATAGCTCCCCCAATACAGTCTGATTATATTCCTGGTCATTAATTGCACAATGTTTTACTGTACCTTTTTTGTTGCATAGTTTTTAAGTGAAGGTTATTTCCAGGTCCCTATTCGCCTATGTTCCTTGCTGTTCTGTTCCTGCTTGTGACGCTGCTTGTTTATGGATACTCACCTCAGTGGTCAGATTACACTCAAGTGTGCTTAAGTGCACTGTACATTACAACTCATGTATAAAATGATAGTGGCGTTAGACTTCCATAATCATCATTATATAGTCAAAAATTGTAATCTTGTCTCTTCACCTGCACTGACACAATTCGGCAAAGTGACCTGCCATTGTCCATTTTTCTCAACAGTCTGTGATGTACTGCTTTAACTCAAAAAAGCGGACCGGTCAATGTGAGTTTAACGCTAAGCAAATAAAACAGATGGTCACTGCCAATGCTATGACAGATGCTTTGTTTTTTCCCGCTGTAAAACAATCTCTCTCTTTTTTTGTGATATCTCTGATTTCTATTCTACTTTCCTATCCAGATGGGGGAGAAATTGATTGTTGTTATTTATTGCATCAAGCAAAAAACCAAAAAAAACAAACAAACAATGGACATAAAAAAATGATGTAGGAGAAGCATCTCAAAAATGATAGAGATCCTGGGTGAGTTTTGTTAATGGAAAAGAAAAAAATCACCACTGGTGTGAATGCAGGCTAGGAAGGAAATTGCAATAGCAGTTCTGTATGTTGTGTAATAAAGGAAGCAGCTGCCAACTACATTTGTAAACAATTTCCAGAGCCTTACAGGAATGCTGACAGAAAACCAGCCTATAGAATATGAGTGCTGTGAAGTGTACTGAACGCTGTCTGTTGATTTCGGAGAACGGATATAAAAAGAACAAAATGCAAAATAATAGGTTGCGTTGGATCAGGTGCTATTTTATAAGCTGCATAATAGTGAGGATATTGTCGAAATCTCTAACACAGTTTTTAGGGCTTTTGGGGAGATGCAGTAGTTTAGTGGTTAAGATATTGGGCTACTGATTAGAAGGTTCAAATCCCATGTCCACCAAGCTGCTACTGCTGGGCCCTTGAGCAAGGCCCTTGTGTAAAATGAGATTAAAAATATAAGTCACTCTGGATACGGGAGTCTGCCAAAATGGCAGAAATGTAGTGATTAGTGCAACAATCAGAACTAGGGCTATTTCTACTAGACTGTTTGATGCTTATTTTTAACCTGCATCTGGTTCTTTGGTCAGCATTTTCTATTCCCCTTTTCTGTCAGGTTTGAAGGCAGTTGCCTATGTTTAAAGGCAGTGGTCAAATATCAGTCAAAAAGCTATTATAGTCATTTTAACCATATATATCTGGTGCAGTTTACATTGAAATGAAACAACGTTCCTGTAGGAGCCTGGTGCGACATAAAACTCAGAGCTACATAAACAACACTAACACAATATTACATGAAGTGCATGTGTGTAAACGTGTGCAAACAGTGCAAATACAATACAACAGTACACAGAGCAGCGCTGAGCAGGTCTGTAGTGAGTAAAGTGCAAGTACAAATGCTACAGATGTAAACATGAGGACAGTTAAGAGCAGATTGTGGCTGCATTAAAAAGTAATGTACAAAAATTGCAGTGGGAGTGCAGAGATGAGTATGAGGTTGAGTGTAAGCATATGTGTGTGTGTGAGTGTGGGTTGGTGTCAGTCCAGTCTCTGGGAATTAAGGAGTCTGATGACTGAGGGGAAGAAGCTGTTACACAGTCTGGCTTTAAGGGCCCGGTACCTTTTTCCAGACAGCAGGTGGGTGAAGAATTTGTGTGAGGAGTTGCGTGAGGTCATTCCCAATGCTGATGGCTTTGTGGATGCAACGTGCGGTGTGAACTACACACAGACATTCAACATAATCTGATATCCAATAAAGCAACTTTAACATATGTATAACACTGTGTGTAACTTTTCCCACTTGAATATTGACGTAACGTCTGGACTGACGCTGGACCTGAATACGGTCCAATGTGGTTTACACAGCATATAAGAACACGCTGGAATATAACATATACTTAATTACTTGTACACAGTATCTCTTACAGAAACCAACAGTTTGGGCTGTTCTGGTTGAACATGATTAAAAAGCATCAGAAATTCGTATGGCTTCCATTTATAACATGCCTTTATACATAAAAGCACCTTGGAAAAAAAAAAAAACTCTACTTAGGACATAAAATTCTAATTCATTTTATAATTGAATAGCCTCTATATACATATGGGAAATGCAACGCAATCATTACATTAATTGACTGCAAGGCAATGCGACAAGCTTTCACGGTCTCTTGGGCACGTCATACCACACTCAGAATTTTAAAATGTGATGAAACCTCACATGATCTGATAGCTTTAATCCTTCAAACGCATTTCCATTCTGTCATTATGTAAAGCAGCGAAAACAAGAGCTTCGAGAGCATGATTATGGCAATAAAAAGTGCGAGCGAACGTGTGAGAACGGGAGAGACGGGAAGTGTGTTTTTATGTTTGAGAAAGATTTAACTCGAAGCATGTGGCTCGTAAAAATGCACTGAATAGCTTTAATGAATCCGCTGAATAAATCAGTTTCTATATTAAATTGTAATATCACAAGGCACAGGTGTCTATCTAAATGCGGCAAAGTGGGAAATGGACTGTAAATTCCTGGAATGAACTCTAGGTTATACAAAATACATACGGTTAATCGAGTTATTTTCCCATAGCGCTGACTAATTTTTTGATTCTGATTGGTTTATTTTGCAGGTTTATATTAATAAGCTCTAATGCAATAAGGGTTCTGAAGTAACACAGGTATTTGTATGGCCCACATGAACATATTCAAAGTGTTTGCTCATTTTTCTTTAATTCAATTCAATTCAGTTTTATATGTATAGTGCTTTTAACAATGGACATTGTCTTAAAGCAGCTTTACAGGACATAAGAAGCATAGTACAAAAGTTTAATGTTAGACAAAATCATCCCTAATGAGCAAGCCTGAGGCGACTGTGGTGAGGAAAATCTCCCTTAGATGGTAAGAGGAAGAAACCTTGAGAGGAACCTCATCTTTGGGTGACGCCATAGAGAGTGATTATAAATAATTATATAAACACCGGACAGTGTGATCATGAATAATGTCCTTTCTCCAGTCAGCTGGAATAGTGTGATGCAGATACAGCATACAGCTTCTTTTTATTTAGTGTTTTTGGAAGGAGTCTCCAGTGTCAGCACTTTGTACAAATCAGAGGTAAAGCTGTAATTGTAACAGGTTGCAATTTTACCAGCTTCTGTTTTTTTTTTTTTCCAACAGAGAGATTAAGAAAAAGAGAGGATGGGAAGGGAATAACAGCGTATCCTCCTAAAAAGTAATTGACAGAAACGAACTTGATCGCTCCTCAGCGGACGCGTGTACTGCTGCAGGCAGTGAGATTGAGAACGATTAGAACACAACGTGATGGAAATAATACAGTTTATGGTAATATCATGGAAGTCAAATGGTTCCATGGGATGAATCCAGTTATAGGTTGCTTTAAATTATATCTCAGGAGTAAAGGCTTTAGTGTTGTGAGTTCACAATATGCTACATTATGCTTTCAAAAAGTTCAGTGTATACATATATATCCGTGATGTGCTGTGAGCTTACAGGGGCATCAGAAGGACAGGATGGGTTTGTCCGGGTTTAAACTATCGCTCATCCTGCAGCCCTGTGGCTAGGAGAGACAGCAATGTGATAAGAGCACACACCTTCAAAGTGCACAGGATGCTGTGTGTGTGTGTGTGTGTGTGTAGACAGATGTGTGCTCCATAGGCAACAAAAAGCAAGTGACATGAGAAACCAGGGAGCCAGAGACAGAGGAAAAGGGCAGTGAATGATATCTGATAGACATAGAAGGTATATAACAAGCTACTGTATATGTGGGTGAGAAAGAAAGATTTCTAACTGAATACTTGGGGGCTGCCCAACAGTGGTTCTAAACCTTATAGAATAATAAAGTATTAGTATTGTATTGTCCTGCAAAAGACACATCAACCGTTTTCAATCCAAGCATCTGCTGAAAAACTTTCAGGCCCTGAAATGAGCTCCATCTTGTTTTCCTTAAAAGGCAACTATTGCAGTTTCAGTCAAAGGAGTAGACCTGCCAGTGCTTTTATTGAACTTTTCATCTTGAAGGCACTAAGCTGGGTTTTTTTTTGTTTTTCACAGTTTTTGGCCTGAAACACAAAAATTGCACATTGTAAGACAATTCTTTGGTCATGAATTGAAACTGGTGGCATAATGTTTCATCCACACCAGTCAGAGATTTAAGATAAAGCAGAGCCAGTCTTTTATTTATTTATTTATTTATTAATTAATATCTCAGATTGAGAGTGCTGCTATTAAACGGTGAAAATTTGAAACTGTGAACAGCATAAAAAAAAAAAATATTTCTAAGCTAATAACGAACACAATGAATTAATCTAGAAACTTTAAATACAGACATTTCTACCACTCTGACCTGACCATGATTGAGGATAAAACAAATCCACAGTATGGACATAGCAAAGACCAGGACACACAGAGCTGGAAATATGGCACTGTTATGAAAGCAGAGCCATCAGTGTGGTAATATGAGTGAGAGATTTAGTAGCATCATGTTTTGTAACGCTGTAAGAGTGGATGGTAAATACCATGGTTGTGGGCGGACAAGGCAGACTACTCATCTCATGGTGTGGAGGACTGTAATTTCCTAATAATGCCAGGTTGCAGAGGCTGCTTCTGCACTTTACAAGCGTTAGCGCAGGCCGATCTGTAAAGAGAGGTAAAAGCAGCACAATTTGGGAGGAGACGAAAATAACCAGAGACTGCTGATGAAAGACAGAAACGCAGGATCGAGAGCCAGGGCCAAAATGACTGCAGGGCGCAAACTGCCTAAGAGGCTCGAGAGCCAGGGCCAAAATGACTGCAGGGCGCAAACTGTCTAAGAGGCTTTCTCACCAGGCTTTTGACATGAAAATGGTACAATATTATTTACCAAGCGCCTCTCTATGGGACGGATTCTGTCTATAAGCATCAGGACTAAAAGGCTGGATGGGAACAAGGACCTTAAATCGGAAATGCAATAACATAAATAGGCTACATTTAAAAGTGTGAACATCTTCCATGAGGCAATGGATCTAAAAGACTCGTCCTGAAGATCTTCTTTTGAGAATGTACAGAATCTAAAGTAGCGGTTTATTAAATGCAGAGTCATCTAAACTACGTTTTACTCATTGTGTGTCATCATTAAATGTGTGTTAACCCATCTCAGGCAAGAATATCTCTGTTTTTTTATTATTGGCAAGCTGTTGTCAGGCATCAGAGACAAATGAAGTTGCAAAATTTGTTTTATTTTAAGCAGACAGACTAACAAATCCAAAACGTGAAGCAACAGCAAAGTAAGAAAAAACAGACAGAATGATCAGCAAAACAGGCCACACAAAAACCTGAGTGCAAGAACCAGAAGACAAAAACAAAATCATGAATAAGATTAGCATACACAAGAAACAAGGCTTAGTACCATACCACAGGTGAAAACAACACCGAGCAATGCTTTACATTATGTGAGTGTTTGTAGTCTGTATACACAGGGGTGTATGTGATTGAGTTCAGATATGAGTGATGGGGAGCTGATAGTGATAGTGTGCTGGGGAGTGTAGTCCTGTGGGTAGTAGCAGTGTGTGTAGGATGCTGTGAGGCTTGGGAGTTGGAGTCTGTCGCCCAAATTCACAGCTGATGTGACAGCTGTTTGTTACGGTTGATCATTTAAAAGATGAATTCTCTGGCAAAATTTCCTCACGTAATAAAGAAATGCTTGTACTGGCTTTCAATTAGGCCTCTTCTTTAAGAAGCAACATCCAAATCTCTGGTCCGGATGACGTTCGGATATTTAAAGACGTATCCGTAGTTATAAAGCCAATCAGAACCACAGCGCTCTAGAGATAGATTAAGAAACTGGGAAACAAGGAGACTAAGGCACTAGGGAACTACAAATTCTGGTGCTGTGGCTAAGAATACATACTAGACAAAACCGAGGGTTATATACACCCAGACTAATGAGAGAAAATTAAGGACAGGCTGCAGCAGTGATCAGGGGGGCGTACTCATGGCAGCGCTCGAGCAGGAGCAAAACAGGAATCTGAAAACAAGAGGCCTCTCTGAAGTGTGCCAGTGGTCATATAACCACACAATTATATACTGAGAACTTGCTCTAGATTTATTTGAACAGATTTAGCGTATGTGTTACGTTATCAGCGTTCCGGCAGTGTGAGTGATGTCAGCGTCATATCCGACACATTGTCCCTGCGTGTTCATGCTCTCTGAAGGAGTGTGAACTACAGTGGCTGCCAAGTCATGTGGAAATTATTCCATACAGTCCTTCACATACTGCTAACTAGCACATGAGATTCTGTCACTTGCAATCTGCTCTGACACATCTATGCAGAACAGATGAATAAAAAAAAAAAACAAAAAAAACAAAAAGTGGATGTGGGCTGAAAATGTGCAGAAAAGCACACGATAAAGGGCCATTTTGCAGGTTTTATGGTCAGGATTTAATACTTAAATTGCCTTGGACCTCCATAACTGCAAGAGTTACACAGGTAGAGTTTACATTTACATTTCCAGCATTTTTTTATCCAGAGTGACTCAAAATTTATTTATTTTTTTAATGCAATTGAGGGTTAAGGGCCTTGCTCAGGGGCCCAGCAGAGGCAGCTTGGTGAACCTGGGATTTTAATTTACCACCATTTGAACTCCACCAGTAGTCCAACACCTTAACCATTAAAATAATACAGTTACTGAGAATGAAGATGTATCTCACTTACATGCACCTCTAAATATATAAGCATGCATTTTTCTTGTGAGGAAACTTAAAACTGACAAATCGATGCAACCACAATGTGTCACTGTACCTTTTCTGTAAATACACTACCAATGAAATGGCATGTGAGACAAACACAGGAGGAAGCATCTGCTGCTGTCAGTGACCAAATGGATAAAAATATGAAGTAGAGAAGTGAGCAGTAGTTGAAGCAGGTGAGTGGTTATCTTTATCTATCAGCTTATCCTTCACCAACACTGGACATACTTTACAGGAGAGCTGTCACTGCAAAAGTGTTAAAGTATTTTTGTTATTTTCTTTATGGAAATGCATTCTGTTTATTATAAACGTTGTATAACTTTAGTAATATTCATCTGCAAATAATATATTGGAGTTGTATAAATATTTTCTTATAGCGACACCTATAGGTGCACAGTGTATAGTATTAGTTAGCCACGTCATGTGATCAGGCTAGCTGTGTGAATACCGGAAACACACAGGGAATAAGAAGTGTCTGATTATTATTATATCTTATTTGAAAATGTCTTCTAATGTCTCCTGAATCTCTGATTGGATGGTGTGTTTTTATTTATTTTTTTTTATTTTAATTTTTTTATTTATAAGTATAAGGACTGTGTGTATTGATGCCGGTTTAATAAGCTATGTAATGGACAGAAAACTCTAGCTTTATACATTTTAATGTCTTCATTTTCAGTTTTTTTCCGCGGCGTCCATATGGTGTTTATGATGTTGACTGTGCTGAGCTTTTGAAAGAAGACATTAAACATTAAGGCATCAGTTGAAGCGTGGTTTTTCTGATCAGAAGAAAAAGTTCAGGAGCCGTTATAAAAGTGAATTAACAAAACAAACACACAAACAAACAAACTGGCATATTTTTATACATAAAAAAAATGAAAAGTGAAAGAAAAAAATCTTTTTATTTGATGTATTCATAAAAATATTCAATATCTCATGCTTCTGTCTTATTCTGTGCATTATGTTGTGACAATTAAATGCGAAATAATAAGAGCCTATATTAAAAAATAATGAAAATTATAGCACTTCATCAAGTGCTATTTTATAAGCTGAAGAATAATAACGGAAGCCGTGTTGTAAATCAAAATCAAATTTTCACTGATTAATGTAAAAACCTAGCATCGTCTCATTCATATATCATTGAGTTTTTTAAACGTGTCTCTTGGTTATAGTACGTTTGACAGCAAAGAAAAAAACCGACACCATTTCATTATTAAGTCAGTATTTTCTATCCCGTGTCCAGGCTTCAATGAAACATTACTGCACGAGAAAAAAATTGGCAACCTCACAGACGTGATCCACAAGCAGGTAATTGGCAATCTGAATCTCACACACACACACACACACACACACACAGGCTATATTCCTTGTGCAAATACTGATGCAAGTGTCTAACTAAAGTCTGAAACTGTGTTTTACAGATAATATGAAATTGCTTTACACGAGGAAAGACCCATATAACTACGACAACAATTCAGAGACACACAACTACAAGTTACACAAACAAGCAGATACTATTATATCAGTATAACACCTATAAATACATGTTAGAGCAACACTACACATATGTATAAGGTTGTCTCAGGTTCAAACCATTACACAAGCTTTAGACATCTAATATTACACTAACGTTAAGTATACAAGTACCTATCATTAAGTCAGTGCTTGTGTACAAGTACCTGCCATTATTATTATTATTAAATAGAACCATAGAACCGAATGCATTAATGTTAAACATAGGAATTTGCGAGTTGATGTTGCATACACAACTAAATATCACAACACCGGTATTACACATGCCATTACAATGAAGTCAAAAATACATGCAGATGTGCCTGTGCACACACTTATGCACACACTTATGCACACACTTATGCATATAAAACTAATATGAATGTAAAAGAGAGCAGGTGCACTCGACTTTAAAAATAATCTCAGTAGGTGAGCGTTTGAAATTTTCCCATTCTGACGCATGCACATTGTGAATACACGCTTAATGCTTTCAAATAGTCCCAATCAGGCGTTTTGAGAAGCCCAAGCCTGCAATCTTACAAAACTATACATTTAAAGCAGTTCATTACTGTACCAATCCTGCAGGCAAAACCCGAGAGAATATTAAAAGTGATGTGGAGTCCACTGGCCTTATGCACTGTGAGCACTGAGACTGTCAAATCTGTGGGCTGTGTGTCACGGACCTGCAGAAATAAACACGGCTGATCAGCGCTGTCAGAGGAGAGAGAGTGTGAAAAAGCTCATTCTCCCCCAGGGGACTGTCAAGGTAGGTGGTGTTGTGTGGCTGAAGGCTTCAGCACAGAAGGATGCAGAAAGTTTAATAGCGCAACCTATTAGTGATATACTATGGAAGTTGTGAATAAAATATTGTAGCGCTATGTCATTATTTAGACTCGATATGTCATTATTTTGACACCTCACAATCTGTCAAAAAATAAATTATTGAATATTAGGCTATAATTCCTGCACTTGCTGCCCACTTTAATAGGAACACCTGTACCCCTGCCTGTTCACTGCAATTATTCGATTAACCATCCATGTGGCAGCAGTGCAGCTCGTAATACAGGGCAAGAGCTTCAGATAATGTTCACATCACACTTCAGAATGAGGGGAAAAAATTGGGACTTTGAGTGTTGGTGCCAGATGAGCTGAATGCAATATTTAAGAAATTGATGAGCTCTTGGGATTTTAACTTACAAACAAACAAACAAATCCATTGAGTTGAAGATCTTTGCTTGGAAACATGTTGTTGATGAGATGGCTCAGAGGAGATTCGCCAAGCTGAAGTCTATGGTAACTCATATCACCACTCTTTACAACCAAAAGGCACCTCAGAAGCACCTTGCAAAACACATTGACCCTTGAGGTGGACAGACAACAACAGTAGAAGATCAGAAGAGGTTCCTCACCTGATATCCAAGAACAGGAAGTTGAGTCTGACTGAAACATCACCTGATATACGTCCAATGATGGACAATTTCATTAACTGTGTATAGGTACGGTGTGTCAAAATTAAATGCTCGCTATGACCATTGTGAAATTCCATCAAGGAGTCAAGGAGCTTTTTCTCCTGTCTTGAATTTCATTGTCACATTAAATACTGTATCAGAAAGACATGCAGGTTACATCTGAAATAAACTGTATGACATTCAGGTTGGAGGCAGAAAAGAATATTTCTATTTATAATTACTCAAATGCTTTTCAGATTCATACCAGGATTTCTCACACAGCTAAAGATTTATCTCGGTTATAAATCTAAACGTGTAATAACAGATTAATTTAATTCAATTTAATTTAATTTAAAGCAGCTTTGACAGACAGGCTGTAAATCAAATGTATGTTATTTCGGTTGTACTAATAGGTTATTGTTTCTATAGTAACAGAGCATTCATGGACGAGCGCTGCACACACGCTGTCTAATAAAACCAGATTATAAATGTCTTATTATTCAATGTAGAAATTGATGGGTTTTTTTTTTTTATGAGGATGAATTTATTTACTATTTTTGGAAGGAGCTCTGATTTAAAAGCAGTCACTTCTGGTTTGTTAGGGGTTTGTAATAAATGCTAAAACTGCAGCAGCTCAATTTGCTAATCCCTGAAGCTTATAAAATACATATGTAAAAGGTGAAGCTAGCTGTAAAAAGTGTTTGATGCTACAGTGAATGCAGTCTGAGTGGAGAAGAAGCACTTAAACACAGAAGTATATTTAGAGTTTTAGACACACACACACACACACATTACACCCAATCACAAATGATGACAGATGCAAGGAGGTGCGCAGGATGTGCATGTGCATGACAAACAAAATATTAATTATGAGAGACAGGGTATCACTTAGAATAACCAGATGGGGCTGTTTAATTGTGTTTTCCCTGAAAATATGTGTAAGCTTAATTATCTACGAATTTAATTATATGTCATTTTCAAAGTGCATTAGCATAGAAATAAGACTTCATGTTGTTTTTTTCTTCTTCTTTTATTCCTATATGCAATCCAGGAGAAGGAATATATAACACTTGTTGTTTTCCACTTCAAGAAGCTGCTCTCCTGCTGATTTCACACATATATCCAACTTTAATTAGTGCTCAAAGAATTTGTTATGGATTATATCAGGCACGGAATGTGGGAAAGCATCCAAAGGTGACTTTGTGTCCACTCTGGCATGTATAGACAAACAGACAGACAGACAGACAGACAGGCAGATAGATAGATAGATAGATAGATAGATAGATAGATAGATAGATAGATAGATAGATAGATAGATAGATAGATAGATAGATAGATAGATAGATAGATAGATGTTCAAATGTTCGGCATTTCAGCATATAGAAGGTTAGAAGGTTAACCCCCTCCACCCCCTCCACAAAGGTTAAGCCACCTTTGGTAGAACCATGTGGAACTTGATCCAGCAGCCATAGTTGTACTGAATGTGTACAATTATAAAACACAGTGGTGCATGTTGTTACTGGGAATTGGGACCGGTAACAGTCCCCTGTTATTGGAACTTCAGTGTATAGCACTAATCCATAGCCTCATGCCCTATCGTGTTTCATTCGTCCCCGGATTGTTGCTGTGTGTCCCAAACTGCTCTATTCCTGTTATACCACAGCAATCTGCCAAATATTGTAATATTTACTTTCTTAATGAATGACACATCATACATTTTACCCTTTCATGGTTACAGTTAATGTTGTAGAATGTCCACATAGTTGTTTGCTGTTATCACTTAGATTGTTGGAACAACAAATACTCACCCATTCACCAATTGTTTTTATTTTTCATAATCCATATAAATATGATCCAATCCAATATATATAAATATAATGCAATTTGTAATCTTACTGAGAAACCAGAAAGATTTGAACTACAGCTTTAACCCTCACATTATGACCAACAGTATTTGAGAATTCACCAGCGCTGTGGTATTGTATTGTTAAATAAACAAATGGAAATACGTGCTTCTTCAACAGATATAAAAACCAACAAAAATGTCCATCAATACGCCTGTAAACTAATGTCTAATTAATAAATGTCCAAGTTGACCAAATGTCCCAACTGTCTGTTTAGGAGACAGAAACTTTACGGCAAGCTTGGGAAATATATAACAGCAGATTGTTATGAGTGTAACTGATACTTTGTGAAAGAATGAACAGTCTCCTTTTGTGTAAAATGATTTGACTTGGATCAGATTGAATAACTGAGGCTGAAGTTCTAAACAGAAATATGTCCAGACTGAACTTGAAAATAAAAAGGAGGGTACAGATTTACCAAAATGGACAAATTGAAAGAAAAATAAATAGCTTGGGGTTGTCAGCCATCCAGCGTATTGTATAAGTGTAGATAGGCAAGCTGTAGTATTGGGGAATGCATGTAATGACCATGGAAAATGTAGGAGCCATGATGTGTGTAATCTCAGTTTCGTGTGTGATTCTCAAATGCCATCCTATAGATTGGCTCTGGCCGTGGTTCAAGGTTGGATTATACGGTTAGTCATGAATAGCATATATAATATTTCGTTCAGATCCAGTAGCCGATAGAACCTTTTCAAGATGATGAATTGCTTTTAAAGGTGACAATTCTTTGAGCTAGACTTTTAGCTGATGGATTAGATTCCTGCAATTCCCTTATCACCAACAGACCAGGCTAGCAAGGTAAGTCTGTAATCCTCACTGTGCCAATCCTAGCCTAACATGTTCTCCAAAATTTGCCTCTCCTTCCCTCCCTCATAGTTAAGTTCTTTTTTTCCCCCCATTTCATATCCCCCTCACTTGCTTTCTCACCCGTTCCTCCTCCTCTCACTCCATCTTTTCAGCGCCACCTCAGCCATCTTATCCATGTAGCCCCGGGCTAGCATATATCACATGGAGTGGGGAGAGATTTTCTACATTTTCACTCCATGTCTGACTCCAGTCTGGGAGTTTCTGGGGCTTTACTCATCTCACTGGAAATGCTGTACTATTTGAAATAAACCAGATATTTTAGTTACAACAAATTGGAAATAGCCAATTCCCACCCACTATCTAGCTCTCCACTATCACACAACGGCTACCAATTAGGAAGGGTTAACAGCGCATGAAGCGCCTTTTATAATTGATGCTTATGATTCGTC
Source organism: Hemibagrus wyckioides (assembly GCF_019097595.1). Classification (NCBI taxonomy): domain Eukaryota; kingdom Metazoa; phylum Chordata; class Actinopteri; order Siluriformes; family Bagridae; genus Hemibagrus; species Hemibagrus wyckioides. The sequence continues at coordinate 9,093,459 of NC_080721.1, read as the reverse complement.
ACACGGCAACTGACATTCTAGTAGAAAAGCGATTTCAGCCCTCTTCCACATACCTCACCATTTATCTAGCTCTTTAACTGACAGGGCTGAGAGAATGCCATTCTTCCCACTCAAAGATTCAGGCAATTCTGCTCTCTTGGACTCCTGACCACCACTCTGGTCTTGGACCACCACTGTCAGGGGTTTAAAATCTTCTAATAAACATCCTTTTATTTATTCCACAACTCCACCCTACGAGACATCAGCTTTAATATGAAGGTATTTCCATCTATATTGTATAGTTCTTTCATTTCAAATGGACAAATGTCTGTTGTCTTTACAATTTAAGAGTAAATCCTTCTTACTTGATGCCTAAAAACTACATTCATGATGTACATGGCTGGACATATTTCCTAGTGATGGATATCTCTTTTGCCAGGCCTGTAATGCCGGCATTTATTTCTGTTCCAGCTTGTTTTGGGAGCTCAGGTTGAGCCAGTGACATTTATCATATCCATGGTTGCATTAGTGGTAGGATTGTTCTTCCTTAGACAGGGGAAGCAGCATCCACTGAGTTTTGAGGCATGTGTTTGACAGTTATGTCGTTAATAAAGACAAGTGAACTACTACAGCCATCTTCTTCCTGTTCTGTCAGGTCGTTTGTTCATCAGCACATTCCTACTTCCTGCTATCAGGCAGCTGATCCTAATCTTTAGACTCTAAAGCCGCTGATTAAATTAATCTGTTATTCCTAGCCCCGTGATGCCCTTGATTATTGACACGGTTGCATTTTTTGGTCTTCGTGTTTAAAGACAGAGGAATCAGATTCCAGTTGTAAATGCCACATCTGCAATCAACTCTGGACCTTTAGTGTACTCTCTTGTGTTTGAATTAATGAGACATCGATCCACAGCTGCCCATGACGAAAAAGTCAATTTGCCAATGACCAATCATGCCTTAAAATGCAGAGACAGTGTGCATATAGGACTGTAATTCTTATGTACTGCACCCTAGATGGATCTAAATGACCTCAAATTAAAACTGACATTCTTTAAGTTAATCTCAACGTCATGCTAGATTGCACTTAATTAACTACCGACTCCTTAATTACGGACCGTTACCAACTAATGCAGTGTAGAATCATATAGAAGACACAGAATATAACCTTTTCATATGAAATGAACTGTGTGAAATTTAATAAGATTGCTAGCGTGAGTGCGAGATCATTTTGACTTATACTGTATATAGGTGAAAAATTAAAGCAAAATAAATGGTTACTCAACTATTATGTTATGCGTCTTTGCCTAAAAAGAGGAGTTACTGCAAATTAGTACAAAGTTCTTCTTTATCCTAACGTTTATGACGCGATGGGTGTGGTCTCTTCCAGACTGACTCCACCCCCATCCACAGGACATGAAACCTCACTGATGATAATGAAAATGAAGTGAATCATATACTCTGGACTTCACACTCAACACTGGACTCGATCTCAACTTTAGTGAACATCGTAGATGTGCATGTGTGCATTTTAACACCGAAATGATGGAATATCTTTCGGAGAAATGGTGGTGATTGCGCCAGGATGATTCCAGATACTTGTAAAATCAATGCTGAGGTGTTATGTTGGTTTTTCCTTTAATATGTCAATTTGTGTATTTATGTATATGGGGAAAATTCCAAAACGTAAACACAAATTTATATATAGGGAAGATGGGTTGAAATCCCTAACGGTGATATGTTTGGTGGGAGGGGATGTGTGGAGTAACTGTTGCTTGAAAGAAGTTGTACAATTAACAGCTTTCATCTTTCCTCAGGACACCTTCTCTCTTTTTCTCTCTTTCTAAAAATCAGAAATCCATAGTCAGTTGACAGAGTGCAAATGAATACTTTGAATAATTAATGAATTTTGAATATTCACCCCCTCAGGCCTGCATAATTCTCTGTTTGGGCTTGGTACACACACAAAGCAGTGTGTGTGTGTGTGTGCATTTAAGTGGAAAAAAAGACTGAAAGGTAAGCTTATATTCACCTTCAGTGTCTACACTTTAACACGTATGTCCCTTGGGCTTTACGAGCACAGAAAAGAAACCCGACAGTGAGTAGAAAAAAAAAATGTTGGGAAAATAAGTTAGTCAAGCGTGAAATCATTCCTACCCCCCTCTGTAATTTCGCTTCAGGATTGGGTTCACAGGCAATGATTTCAATCCCCCCAGGCACTCCTTTAATATACTATTTTAAAGTCATGCCCCTGTGCCTTATTTATCTTCAATTGTGTCTTAGGCAGTCCAATATTTCCCAGTGCTGAATACATTTGCCCTCCATGGGCTTGTTGTTTGGTCTCTCTTTTTCTTCTTCTCTTTCTCTCTCCTCGTTCTGTCTATGACTCTTCCACTTTCTCTTCCCTTTTTTCCTCTCTCTCTCTCTCTCTCTCTCTCTCTCTCTCTCTCTCTCTAACCCTCTTTCTTTGCCAGACGGATTGATTTTTGTTTTGCCACTAGATGTGATGCGGGCCGGCACATCGAGTGGATGTGATTACATCGGGCACTTCTCTCTCCCGAGGTTTCACGCTTGCCGCTGTCACAGGGTCAGTATGAGCGAGCTCTGGAACTTTCCCTGGGGGTCAAAGGTTATAGATGCGGTTCACTCGCTCCCTTCCCTTTAGCACATCCAAATGGAAAAAGACGTGGCCATATGGCTCAGGTGATCACTCCCATAATCTACCATATCGCAGTCACGACATGTCGGAGCATCAGCTAGAATGGACTGGATGGCAGAAAAGGGAAAGCATTAGCATCACAGACAAACACTCACACACACACGTGTAACAGCATATGGTCAGATATTACACTGAGAAGAGGTGCTGAAAGTTTTATTGTCTAAATCCGAATTTGTGAAAAGCTGCTTTCAGACAATATGTGGTTCAATACAAATAAAATAATACAGTTTGTGGAATAACAAATGATTTATTTCTTATTCAATGTTTACCAAAAATCTTGCACTTCATCAATATTGCACCATTTTTTCCTATTATTAATAATTACTCAAGCACCACTGAACATAGGTGCTGAAATTTTCAATTTATTTGTGTAGCGCTTTAAACAATGTGCATTGTCTCAAAGCAGCTTTACAGAAGTATAGAAACATATAAAATGATGAAGTATGAATCTTTCTTGGTTTACATTTTGTCTTTAATATTATTACTGCATTCCATTACATTTCATACAGCACACTTTACTTTATATAGCAGGATCAAATTGTCACTAATGAGCTAAATAAACCTTCATTCTTGTGAAACATGAAAGATTGTTCTTGCTCATACGCCAAATCCTAATTTAATCCCAGCTCGCTATATTGTACACTGGTGGCACTTGCTAACAGCAAACCGTCAGTATAACAGCAACAGCAAAAACGGCACAACCGATGTGAAAAAGCAACCACAAATTTTTTTGACGTTTTAACAATAACTCAGCATGGAATGGAGAGCTTCTTACATCACTTCCTCGACGCTGACTTTCCCCAATAAAAAAAAATTATATCTAGTCAGTCTATTAAAATAATTTACTGCAATGATATGTTGTTACAGGAGGTATATGGATGTAATAAATGAGGATATGAAGCTAGTGGGTGCAAGTGTTGAGGATGCAGAAGATAGGGATAGGTGGAGAGAGATGATTCGCTGTGGCCACCCCTGAAGGGAAAAGCCGAAAGAAGAAGATACTTATGTTGTTATAATTATTATTTCTTCCAAATAACCCGGCTTCCTAGAGGCAGGTTTTTGAGCCTTCATAAACTCAACAAGCATGACTTAAAATTACTTACTTAGCATATCTAAAATAATGTCATAAGAATGCCCTGGATACAAATAAGCATAAAAAATCATCAGTTTCTTCATTATTAGGCTCATATTACCACATCCTCATACTCCTCATACTCTAGTTTTCTGTGGTTTGTCAGATGAAGGCGCTCTGTACCCAATCAGCAACAAACATTCGGCATTCCATAAGGACCGCCCCTTTTCCGATTTTATACGTATATGAACGTATATTGCTATGTTGCCGAGTTTCCGGTTTTTGTTTCTTTAAATTTATTGTTTTGTTTTTGTTTTGCTGTTCTCGCCTTGCTGTTAACTTTTTCTCTGCTCTTTTAGTTTTGTGTTTATTTCTGCTCTTCTCATTTCCTGTTGCATTGTCAGTTTATTAATCTGGTTTGCACTTAGAAACCAAGCTGCTGCTGTATCTACATATACACATATCAGTGCAGTGATGCCAGAGTCTAAAGCGTAAACCACATCAGATAAAAGCATCACATAAACAACATAAGTGTAAATGACAGATTTAAGTTGCCTATCATACTTATGATCACATGTTTATATCATCAGTGCTCTCCTACTGTGTTGCTGTGCTTCAGTTAATAAAACACACACACACACAAACATCGAGAGACTGAAGAGGAACGAGGCAAAGTGCTGAACATTATTGTTTGTATATCATTAGATCAATGATCCAAAATGACCTAAAACTCTTCCAGTGAATAAGCCTAAAAGGTCAAAAGGCCGAGCACTCGGAGCTTTTCACTTTGGAATATGAAAGTCTGCAAATCTCAGAGTAAAGCCACCAAGTCAGAGGCAGCGCCCCGAGCTCCGAATCCTCTAAAGTGCTCTTCACACTCCATGTCCCAATCCTCACTTCCTCCTTCATAAACGACTGAAAAAAAAGACAGTAAACAAAATGAGTCTGGCCTCCATTACACCCCTGGCCCACAATAAACACAACACACACACACACCTCATCACTCCAGGAGTGCAGTAAAACTTTCTACATTGTTCCTCTCTGCGGTTGCGTGCTATAAAGCGGGGTTACAGCATGCTGAAATGGCTCGAGGAGGCCAACTGGGTTAATGTGAAACCGCAAGGTGTGAGTTTACACTGAACTCTGTTTTAAAAGCCGCAGAAAGAAGAACAGTTAATGGTTAATAGCGGTCTGAATGACACTCGATCCATACACACAATGTAAATCATCCATCAGACGTTTTATTACGTGGCGCCGTCTTCTCACATCCCAAACCCTGCTGATCGATAGTCCAATAATCTGAAATGTTTTGGTGCTAGAAATTTACTTCATTGACACTAATGTGTGTATCTGAGACAAGGAACAGCAAATATAATCAAACTTGTGTCCTTTCTACTACTTTCTCCTTTTTATAGCTACAGCCTTAAATCCCTTATACTTAAATACTTTAACTCCAAATACAGAAACACATTAGATCTGTTTATATTGAGATATTTATGATTCTGCTGCAAATTTTGGTTGCACACTAGTCCTGTGAGAGGGTGAGATTGAATAGCACAGTAACAATGGAGCTTAATTGGAGAAAAAAATACACTATTTGCTCAAGTGTCAAATTAGCATTAAAAAAACAACAACAAAAAAAAAAAGCCACTCAGCAGGTCTGAGTTATGTTCATGTTATGTCATTTAAATGGCATGTTAATGAGAAAGTCAATGTAGAAGTATTAATTAATTAATATAAATTTTGGACTCTATGGTTTTAAGATGATTTATGTGCAGATGTTATGCTTGTTGTGAGGCTCAGGTGTACAGCTGAGTTATACACATTAGAAGATGGAAGAAAGAATATCTATCTATCTATCTATCTATCTATCTATCTATCTATCTATCTATCTATCTATCTATCTATCTATCTATCTATCTATCTATCTATGTGTACAACAGAGATACAGCAGAGACTCAGTTAAGTGAGTGTGAAGTTGTTGGCAGCTGTAGTAACAGCAAATGAAAATAATAATACTGCATGCATTTTTTACTGTGAACCCAGTGCATGCAAAAAGGAGAAAAACAGGCATGTCTTTATTTATTTATTTATTTATTTATTTATTTATTTATCTATCTATCTATCTATCTATCTATCTATCTATCTATCTATCTATCTATCTATCTATCTACCCTTCCTTTACACAATTATACACCCACAACTGATCATATTCAACATGTAATTTATGACTTTATTATTTGGGCTCGTAGTAAATAAGGATGTCATCTGTATGGTGCATGAGGTTAACTTGTCTCTCAGATGCACAGTTCAGGCAGCTCTGTGAGTCTGACCCAGCTCCATCTGAACATCATACGTCTCAGCGGACCAATAACACGCCCTGTGTATAGACAGATAAACACAACCCTGTCGCTTTCTCCAGCCCTCCGTATTCCATAGAAAGCTTTATATGACACCGTTGCTGAAACGCAGCTCGGCTTGCACTGTTTTTGCAACAGAGCTGGCCCCCGAACTCGGGATTGTACTGAATAACAGCGATTAGCTCCAGTGTGACACACACCGACTGAGAAAACAGAGACGGGTCCCTTGTGTGTGTTTCAGCCGGGCTGAACCGGACCCTCCTGCAGTTTCATGAGGGAGCCGAGGAGCCGTTGCTCACGCGCTCCGGCAGCAAACTCCCAGAACTAATAAGCCAAGGCTGTAAATCCTATATTTGATTTGATTAATAAATTTTGAAGGGAATTTAATCCTTGTGTAAAGGCTACCCAGAGAGCTCAAATATTTCTTTCCATGCTTCACATTTCACAATGCAATTTAAATTGAAATCTTGTGGTGATTTTTTCTACCCTTGAACCCTTCAGATAGAGGAAAGTACCAGAACCTGACAAGCAATTTATTTAAAGCACACAGGATAGGAAAGTAAAGATAAACAACATCTATCATATAGTGATTATTTTGAGTAAGTATTGACCAGGATGAATGTTTTTGCTCATCCCAGGTTTCTATGATTGGGGTCCCATTAAGCCATTCTTAAAGTCTTCAACAATGAACCTAAAGAAAGTATGACTTTACCATCAGTAATCCATCTCAGGGGAAAAATTCTTTTTCACAAGGCTTCTTTGTTGAAACTGGCTCTATTTTGCTCTTAAATGAGTAACAGGGTTGTATTTTGAGCATCATTTGCAAACACACAAAATCTGCTCAACTAAACATCTATTCTAATGACAAGGAAATGATTCAGTTAATTGTATTTTTTTTAAAGTAATCTACTTTAAATCTGTAATTTGCATATAAACTGAAATGAACGAGAGTTAATTGAGAAAAAGTAACTTTTCTTTGGCACATGATCAGAGAATTTGCAGGATGCAACTTGAATGTGTGGAAATATTTCATAGAGGTGCATGCATTCAGGTAGTGCATGTGTCATTTTTTTTATTATTTACTTTTCTTAATGTAAAACTGCTGACACATTAATAAAATAAAAAACTCAAAATAAATTTTAAGGATCTATAATATATATATATATATATATATATATATATATATATATATATATATACACACACACACATACATATGTATGTTATAGATCCTTAAAATTTATTTTGAGTGTATTACTTTCACTACATATGTATAGATAGATAGATAGATAGATAGATAGATAGATAGACAGATAGATATAAGATTTTATTAAAAAACTAATTTACTGGAAACACTATATTATCATGAAAAGCAGTTTACCTGTGCTTAAAATTGTCTTTACCATGAATACAGATGTTGTAAATCAGTGACACAGCCTCATACTGAGTTTAGTCTATACATAAAGCAGTGTCTCTACACACTGCATACATAATGAAAAACTGAGGGTCCTATAGATGAGAAATAAACGTATGATGTTCTGCATTTTCTCAGGGTGGAAGTCAAACCTTTAAGACATACAGTATTTCCATTACACAGCGCTTGTCTTAACTCTGTGTCTGGCAGCCTGAAATTCCCATGAGTGTGTGAACAAGTTCAAATGGGGAAAAAAACCAACAAAAAAATGACTAAACTGCAGCGACGATAACAACCGAGCTGCTGATTGTAACGATACAATCTTCTGGCTTCGAGGTACGAGTCAATTCTCTGTGAATGTTTACAGTCAAACATGTTAAAAACTCAGAATTAATCAACAAAGTTTTTGGTGTTACCACTATTTTAACACACATACATTAAATTGGTGTAAAAATGATGGAACAAAAACCATTTTTTTGTGGCTGGAGAAGAGACTGTTGATGAGAATATGAAGTCTACCATTGATGTTAAAGCTGAGGTAGCTAACTAGCTAGAATAACTATCTAGCAACATAACTAAAGCCATGCTAATTAATGCTGAATAATTTTCCCCAAACATGATTCCAACTATATAGCATATATATCTGGTATACTCTAATATAGTACAGCTTTAGCTAACACATGCCTTGAAAAGAGAGACAAAAAAAAAAATCTATTCATTTACTGTAACACAACTATTGCTGCTAAAGGAGAGAGTAGATTTTTAACAAAGAGAAAAAGGAAGAAAAGACCAATATCTAAAGCCTTTCATACCTTCTCTTGAGCTCTGTTAGTTTTAAGTTCACCTACGACTGCTACATATAACATGTACACTAATCTAAGCTTCACCAGTGTACGGGTATTCAAACATACTTAATACATAATAGACATAATAGTATAAGTCTCTCTAAATATACACATAAGCAGAACTTGACCGATCAGTAAATTCTGTGACTGTGCCTTGAGTAGATCTTATTTTTCTACTAGATATTTTTCCCCTGAAGGACGTTAAACCCAAGCTAAATGCTGACTCTCAATGTTTGGCTGTTGACTGAATGTTTTTCTGAGCAAAAAGCACATCAGTGAACTAAATTCATAAATTAAATTATACTACACATCAATTTAGCATATCTGATAAAAGTTATGCATTTGTGTTAAAAATTTGTTTGTATCCGAACTCATTCAGGGGTTTCATGGCAACGGGGAGCTTTATGATATATAATCCCAGGTAAGTCCATTTCAGTTCCAGGATATAACGCTACAAAATGTGGAAAAGTTGAGAGACGGGGTAGAACAAAACCCTTTCCCCGCCTCATTTTGGCATTTGATGTAGATCAGATACAGAAACATTAGCAATCTGAGCTTAGCACACACATGTGCGCACACACACACACACACAGGGCAGTAAGATGCAAACACACTGATGAATCTGGTCACTGGAATGATTTAGTGAAACATACAGCGAGCACAGAGGAATTACTCGCCTGCCATCACATTACGCCTCATAATGGCCGACGCATTCGACTCGTGCGCAGTGAACGGTCCCAGTCTACCGTTCGATTTTATTTAAATGCGAGAATGCAAAGCCATTAATAGAAATTAAGCAGAGGAAGTGAAGGGAGACCGCTGAGGGGAAATTGCTGTGGAAGATGAATAAGGCAGGCACAGTAGAGCAACTCCACTGATTGGCATGGAAATGCTCTGTTTATGGTGAGCTAACGAATTCATTCGGAATGTTGGGTGTATTGGAACCAGCCCAGAAAGTTGAGAAACTTTTTCCTGTTACTTGGGGGCAAAATACTTGAGAAACATCCAGTCAGTTAATGACGTAGCAGGGACGAGCCAGCAAGCTTTTTAGAGTGAATTAAAACTGAAGTGCCTTAGTTTTAGCATTAAAAAACCCTTAAACAATAGAAAACAAACTAACTAAACCTATTATCTTAGCCACTTAGCATGTTAAGCACTTCTTATGTTTAAAACTAGCATGTCAAATACTCATCTTCTTAAAACTCCCAGCCTGTTTTAGCACTCATCTTGTTGAAAACATAGCATGAGGAACACTTATTGTGTCAAAAAAAGCATCACTCATTATATTGAAATGTATAGCGCTCATGTTGTTATCTAGCTAGCATGCTAAATACTTGTCATGCTCAAAAGTAACATGTTAAACCTTCATTTTGTTCAAAACTAGCATGATAAACACACACTTTGTTAAAGAACTAGCATGTTAAATACTCACCTTGTTAAAAACTAGAATGATAAGACCTTAAAACTAGCATGTTAACACTCACCTTGTTAAAAATTAGCCTGATAAACACTCACGTTGTTAACAAATAGCATGATAAATGCATGATACCTTCTTTAATACCTAGCATAATAAACCTTCATTTTGTTCAAAACTAGCATGTTAAAGAACTAACATGTTAAACACTCAATTTCTTATAAACTAGAATGTTAAACACTCACCTTGTTAAAAACTAGCATGATAAATACTTACCTTGTTTAGTAAACAGCATGATATACACTCACCTTGTTTAATACCTAGCATAATAAACCCTCACTTTTTTTAAAAAAGCTAACACGATAAACACTTAGCTCGTTAGAATCTAGCACGTTAAACACTAACATGGTTAAAATAACTAGCATGGTATAGATTTATTGTGCTGAACACCAAGTATGTTAAAAGAATTCCAAACTTATCACGTTATTCTCAACATCCTACAACAACCCGCAACTCCACACCCCGACTAACACACACACCCGCAGTTCGCCTAACACACTCTCACACTCCCAGCCTCCACACACTGATTATTTTATTGTTCTAAACTCTGTATGAGCATCTGACTGACTCCAGCATTGTTCTTTCATCAGCGAGGTCAGTGCTACTGTTATAAAGATGAAGAAGGACAGTCTGCATTTTTTCTATCATGTCCAGCGTCCCATGAAGCTCCTGGACGGCATCACATTCTCATTAACGGCGAGCGGCGATGCCGACTGGGGGAGACGAGACGAGACGGCCCGCTCCGTGTCACACAGATTCCACACTTGTCTCGCGCATGCTGAAAAATGAGCCGGCCAGCAGTTAATGAGAGGAGCTGGTAATTTAGAGCCCTGCTAATGTGCTTATTGCCAATTAATCATCGCTAGCCGAGGTGTCAGGGAGATTACTGAGAGGGAACTGGATCCTCTGGCAGGACACTGAGCGAGTGGGACATGCTGAGAGAGGGGGACATGCTGAGAGAGCAGGACACATTGGAGCTTGAGTCTCTGTAGGGGGCAGCATCAAGCCATGGAGATGAATCCCTTAAACAAGAAAGAAGCGCTTTCACTCTTTTCTAAGCATTGATTTTATTTATTTATTTATTTATTTATTTCCGAAGCCAAGAATTACAATTCAAATCAAAACAATGCGACGTGCTATGGAATTTTAATTCGTTCCTTACTATGAAATGATTAATTATCCGTCTCCTTTAATTCAAGAGATCTGTTGCAAAGCTCGGATTTCTTTTGTGGAATAAGACTCTACGCTCTACTAATCTCGTTCAAGGCCTCGTTTCACTGCAACATGTCCTTGTTGACTTTTCCTCACCGTTTGCCACTCGGTGGTTTCACATTCTTTGTTGTTTTTATTTCAGTAAAGTTTGTCAGATGAGCCTTTAAAGGGAATCGAGCCAACATTAGGCATTACATGAAGGAAAGAGATATGAGATATACACTCACCACTCCTTTAAAAGGAAGTTAACCCTCCTTGCTTCAACACTGCTTGTTAAAAGCGTAGCATGTAATTCGTATGTTGATGAAAACGTAGCAGGCTGAACAATAACATCATGAAATGTGGAGTGCTAGCATGATAAACACCTTGTTAAAAAAACTTGAACATTCACTTTGTTATAAACTAGCATGATCAACACTCACCTTGTTAAGAAAACTAGCATGATAAACGCTTTGATAAACAAGAAGCATGTTAAACAGTTTGATAAAAAAAAAAGTATGTTAAACATTAACTTATAAGCTAGCATGGTAAACACTAGCCTTGTTAGATAACTAGCATAATAAACACTTTGATCAAAAAACGAGCATGTCAAACATTCACTCTGTTATAAACTAGCTTAATAAGCACTCGCCTTATTAGCATGATAAACACATCTTGTTAAAAAAAACTAGCATGATAAACAGTCCCTTTCTTCTAAACTAGCATGATGAACACTCTCCTTGTTAAATTACTAGCATGCTAAATGCTTGCCTTGATAGAACTAGCGTGTGAAACACTCATTTTGTTCGAAATGTACTTTGTTAAACACTTACTGTGCTGGAAATAAGTATCCTAAGAGCTTTGCAGATTAAACTTTGTATTCTCAGCATCCCACAACTGCTAAACGCTCACCTCCCACTTTAATAGGAACAGCTGCTCACCTGCACAAACAGACAAAAGCTGAAGAGCTTCACAACAAACACCAGCGTGAGGATAATGGGAAGTCATTGATTATGATTGAGGCATAATTGCTGGTGTCAGGTGGGATGTTTTCACGTATTACAAAATCTGCTGATCTCCTGGGATTTTAACAAATCTCAGACTCTAGAATTGACAAAGAATGGTGTTGAAAACAAAAACGATCAGTAATGTCCTTTCTGATTGTAGCGTTACTGGTTTAAACTGACAGGTAGGCAAAAGTCATTGAAAATTATCACTCCTTACAAGAAAAGCAACTGCTATACGATCACCTCCACTTTAATAGAAACAGCTGCACTCTGTTCAAAAAGGTTTTAGGAAACTTATTGTCAGCACAATAAGCGTTTAACAGTACATTTTGAACAAAATGAGTATTTCACATGCTAACTTTATCAAGGGAAACATTTATCATGCTAGTTATTTATCAAGTTGAGTGTTTATCATGCTAGTTTATAAAGAAGGGGATGTTTAACATGCTAGCTTGTTATAATCAAACTGTTTATCATGCTAGTTGTTTAAGAAACTGTTTATCATGCTAGTTTTTTTTTTTATCAAACTGTTTATCATGCTAGTTTTTATTATCAAACTGTTTATCATGCTAGTTTTTTTTTTTTATCAAACTGTTTATCATGCTAGTTTTTTAAGAAACTGTTTATCATGCTAGTTTTTATTATTAAACTGTTTATCATGCTAGTTTTTTAAGAAACTGTTTATCATGCTAGTTTTTATTATCAAACTGTTTATCATGCTAGTTTTTTAAGAAACTGTTTATCATGCTAGTTTTTATTATCAAACTGTTTATCATGCTAGTTTTTATTATCAAACTGTTTATCATGCTAGTTTTTTAAGAAACTGTTTATCATGCTAGTTTTTATTATTAAACTGTTTATCATGCTAGTTTTTTAAGAAACTGTTTATCATGCTAGTTTTTATTATCAAACTGTTTATCATGCTAGTTTTTTAAGAAACTGTTTATCATGCTAGTTTTTTTTATCAAACTGTTTATCATGCTAGTTTTTATTATCAAACTGTTTATCATGCTAGTTTTTTTATCAAACTGTTTATCATGCTAGTTTTTTAAGAAACTGTTTATCATGCTAGTTTTTTTATCAAACTGTTTATCATGCTAGTTTTTTAAGAAACTGTTTATCATGCTAGTTTTTATTATCAAACTGTTTATCATGCTAGTTTTTTAAGAAACTGTTTATCATGCTAGTTTTTATTATCAAACTGTTTATCATGCTAGTTTTTATTATCAAACTGTTTATCATGCTAGTTTTTTAAGAAACTGTTTATCATGCTAGTTTTTATTATCAAACTGTTTATCATGCTAGTTTTTATTATCAAACTGTTTATCATGCTAGTTTTTTAAGAAACTGTTTATCATGCTAGTTTTTATTATCAAACTGTTTATCATGCTAGTTTTTTAAGAAACTGTTTATCATGCTAGTTTTTTTTATCAAACTGTTTATAATGCTAGTTTTTTTTATCAAACTGTTTATCATGCTAGTTTTTTAAGAAACTGTTTATCATGCTAGTTTTTATTATTAAACTGTTTATCATGCTAGTTTTTTAAGAAACTGTTTATCATGCTAGTTTTTATTATTAAACTGTTTATCATGCTAGTTTTTTTTTATCAAACTGTTTATCATGCTAGTTTTTTAAGAAACTGTTTATCATGCTAGTTTTTATTATTAAACTGTTTATCATGCTAGTTTTTTAAGAAACTGTTTATCATGCTAGTTTTTATTATTAAACTGTTTATCATGCTAGTTTTTTTTTATCAAACTGTTTATCATGCTAGTTTTTTAAGAAACTGTTTATCATGCTAGTTTTTATTATCAAACTGTTTATCATGCTAGTTTTTTTTTTATCAAACTGTTTATCATGCTAGTTTTTTTTATCAAACTGTTTATCATGCTAGTTTTTATTATCAAACTGTTTATCATGCTAGTTTTTTAAGAAACTGTTTATCATGCTAGTTTTTATTATCAAACTGTTTATCATGCTAGTTTTTTAAGAAACTGTTTATCATGCTAGTTTTTATTATTAAACTGTTTATCATGCTAGTTTTTTTATCAAACTGTTTATCATGCTAGTTTTTATTATCAAACTGTTTATCATGCTAGTTTTTTAAGAAACTGTTTATCATGCTAGTTTTTATTATCAAACTGTTTATCATGCTAGTTTTTATTATTAAACTGTTTATCATGCTAGTTTTTATTATCAAACTGTTTATCATGCTAGTTTTTTAAGAAACTGTTTATCATGCTAGTTTTTATTATTAAACTGTTTATCATGCTAGTTTTTTAAGAAACTGTTTATCATGCTAGTTTTTATTATTAAACTGTTTATCATGCTAGTTTTTTTTTATCAAACTGTTTATCATGCTAGTTTTTTAAGAAACTGTTTATCATGCTAGTTTTTTAAGAAACTGTTTATCATGCTAGTTTTTATTATTAAACTGTTTATCATGCTAGTTTTTTAAGAAACTGTTTATCATGCTAGTTTTTATTATTAAACTGTTTATCATGCTAGTTTTTATTATTAAACTGTTTATCATGCTAGTTTTTATTATCAAACTGTTTATCATGCTAGTTTTTTAAGAAACTGTTTATCATGCTAGTTTTTATTATTAAACTGTTTATCATGCTAGTTTTTTAAGAAACTGTTTATCATGCTAGTTTTTATTATCAAACTGTTTATCATGCTAGTTTTTTTTTTATCAAACTGTTTATCATGCTAGTTTTTTTTATCAAACTGTTTATCATGCTAGTTTTTTTATCAAACTGTTTATCATGCTAGTTTTTATTATCAAACTGTTTATCATGCTAGTTTTTTAAGAAACTGTTTATCATGCTAGTTTTTATTATTAAACTGTTTATCATGCTAGTTTTTTAAGAAACTGTTTATCATGCTAGTTTTTATTATCAAACTGTTTATCATGCTAGTTTTTTAAGAAACTGTTTATCATGCTAGTTTTTATTATCAAACTGTTTATCATGCTAGTTTTTATTATCAAACTGTTTATCATGCTAGTTTTTTAAGAAACTGTTTATCATGCTAGTTTTTATTATCAAACTGTTTATCATGCTAGTTTTTTAAGAAACTGTTTATCATGCTAGTTTTTATTATCAAACTGTTTATCATGCTAGTTTTTTAAGAAACTGTTTATCATGCTAGTTTTTATTATCAAACTGTTTATCATGCTAGTTTTTTAAGAAACTGTTTATCATGCTAGTTTTTATTATCAAACTGTTTATCATGCTAGTTTTTTAAGAAACTGTTTATCATGCTAGTTTTTTTTTATTATACTGTTTATCATGCTAGTTTTTTAAGAAACTGTTTATCATGCTAGTTTTTATTATCAAACTGTTTATCATGCTAGTTTTTTAAGAAACTGTTTATCATGCTAGTTTTTATTATCAAACTGTTTATCATGCTAGTTTTTTAAGAAACTGTTTATCATGCTAGTTTTTATTATCAAACTGTTTATCATGCTAGTTTTTTAAGAAACTGTTTATCATGCTAGTTTTTATTATCAAACTGTTTATCATGCTAGTTTTTTAAGAAACTGTTTATCATGCTAGTTTTTATTATCAAACTGTTTATCATGCTAGTTTTTATTATTAAACTGTTTATCATGCTAGTTTTTATTATCAAACTGTTTATCATGCTAGTTTTTATTATCAAACTGTTTATCATGCTAGTTTTTATTATCAAACTGTTTATCATGCTAGTTTTTATTATCAAACTGTTTATCATGCTAGTTTTTTAAGAAACTGTTTATAATGCTAGTTTTTATTATCAAACTGTTTATCATGCTAGTTTTTTAAGAAACTGTTTATCATGCTAGTTTTTATTATCAAACTGTTTATCATGCTAGTTTTTTAAGAAACTGTTTATCATGCTAGTTTTTATTATCAAACTGTTTATCATGCTAGTTTTTTAAGAAACTGTTTATCATGCTAGTTTTTATTATCAAACTGTTTATCATGCTAGTTTTTTAAGAAACTGTTTATCATGCTAGTTTTTATTATCAAACTGTTTATCATGCTAGTTTTTTTTATCAAACTGTTTATCATGCTAGTTTTTATTATCAAACTGTTTATCATGCTAGTTTTTTAAGAAACTGTTTATCATGCTAGTTTTTATTATCAAACTGTTTATCATGCTAGTTTTTATTATCAAACTGTTTATCATGCTAGTTTTTATTATCAAACTGTTTATCATGCTAGTTTTTATTATCAAACTGTTTATCATGCTAGTTTTTATTATCAAACTGTTTATCATGCTAGTTTTTTAAGAAACTGTTTATCATGCTAGTTTTTATTATCAAACTGTTTATCATGCTAGTTTTTATTATCAAACTGTTTATCATGCTAGTTTTTTAAGAAACTGTTTATCATGCTAGTTTTTATTATCAAACTGTTTATCATGCTAGTTTTTATTATCAAACTGTTTATCATGCTAGTTTTTATTATCAAACTGTTTATCATGCTAGTTTTTATTATCAAACTGTTTATCATGCTAGTTTTTATTATCAAACTGTTTATCATGCTAGTTTTTTTTATCAAACTGTTTATCATGCTAGTTTTTATTATCAAACTGTTTATCATGCTAGTTTTTTTATCAAACTGTTTATCATGCTAGTTTTTTTTATCAAACTGTTTATCATGCTAGTTTTTATTATCAAACTGTTTATCATGCTAGTTTTTATTATCAAACTGTTTATCATGCTAGTTTTTATTATCAAACTGTTTATCATGCTAGTTTTTTAAGAAACTGTTTATCATGCTAGTTTTTATTATCAAACTGTTTATCATGCTAGTTTTTATTATCAAACTGTTTATCATGCTAGTTTTTTTTATCAAACTGTTTATCATGCTAGTTTTTATTATCAAACTGTTTATCATGCTAGTTTTTATTATCAAACTGTTTATCATGCTAGTTTTTATTATCAAACTGTTTATCATGCTAGTTTTTTAAGAAACTGTTTATCATGCTAGTTTTTATTATTAAACTGTTTATCATGCTAGTTTTTATTATTAAACTGTTTATCATGCTAGTTTTTATTATCAAACTGTTTATCATGCTAGTTTTTATTATCAAACTGTTTATCATGCTAGTTTTTATTATCAAACTGTTTATCATGCTAGTTTTTATTATCAAACTGTTTATCATGCTAGTTTTTTAAGAAACTGTTTATCATGCTAGTTTTTTAAGAAACTGTTTATCATGCTAGTTTTTATTATCAAACTGTTTATCATGCTAGTTTTTTAAGAAACTGTTTATCATGCTAGTTTTTATTATTAAACTGTTTATCATGCTAGTTTTTTTATCAAACTGTTTATCATGCTAGTTTTTTAAGAAACTGTTTATCATGCTAGTTTTTTAAGAAACTGTTTATCATGCTAGTTTTTATTATCAAACTGTTTATCATGCTAGTTTTTTAAGAAACTGTTTATCATGCTAGTTTTTTATTATCAAACTGTTTATCATGCTAGTTTTTTAAGAAACTGTTTATCATGCTAGTTTTTTTTTATCATACTGTTTATCATGCTAGTTTTTTAAGAAACTGTTTATCATGCTAGTTTTTATTATCAAACTGTTTATCATGCTAGTTTTTATTATCAAACTGTTTATCATGCTAGTTTTTATTATCAAACTGTTTATCATGCTAGTTTTTTAAGAAACTGTTTATCATGCTAGTTTTTATTATTAAACTGTTTATCATGCTAGTTTTTATTATCAAACTGTTTATCATGCTAGTTTTTTAAGAAACTGTTTATCATGCTAGTTTTTATTATCAAACTGTTTATCATGCTAGTTTTTTTATCAAACTGTTTATCATGCTAGTTTTTTAAGAAACTGTTTATCATGCTAGTTTTTTAAGAAACTGTTTATCATGCTAGTTTTTATTATCAAACTGTTTATCATGCTAGTTTTTATTATCAAACTGTTTATCATGCTAGTTTTTTAAGAAACTGTTTATCATGCTAGTTTTTATTATCAAACTGTTTATCATGCTAGTTTTTTAAGAAACTGTTTATCATGCTAGTTTTTTAAGAAACTGTTTATCATGCTAGTTTTTTTTTATCAAACTGTTTATCATGCTAGTTTTTATTATCAAACTGTTTATCATGCTAGTTTTTTTTATCAAACTGTTTATCATGCTAGTTTTTATTATCAAACTGTTTATCATGCTAGTTTTTATTATCAAACTGTTTATCATGCTAGTTTTTATTATCAAACTGTTTATCATGCTAGTTTTTTTTATCAAACTGTTTATCATGCTAGTTTTTATTATCAAACTGTTTATCATGCTAGTTTTTTTTATCAAACTGTTTATCATGCTAGTTTTTTTTATCAAACTGTTTATAATGCTAGTTTTTTTTATCAAACTGTTTATAATGCTAGTTTTTTTTATCAAACTGTTTATCATGCTAGTTTTTTTTTATCAAACTGTTTATAATGCTAGTTTTTTTTTTATCAAACTGTTTATAATGCTAGTTTTTTTTTATCAAACTGTTTATAATGCTAGTTTTTTTTTTATCAAACTGTTTATAATGCTAGTTTTTTTTTTATCAAACTGTTTATCATGCTAGTTTTTTTATCAAACTGTTTATCATGCTAGTTTTTTTTATCAAACTGTTTATCATGCTAGTTTTTTAAGAAACTGTTTATCATGCTAGTTTTTTTTTATCAAACTGTTTATAATGATAGTTTTTTTTATCAAACTGTTTATCATGCTAGTTTTTTTTATCAAACTGTTTATAATGATAGTTTTTTTTTTATCAAACTGTTTATCATGCTAGTTTTTTTATCAAACTGTTTATAATGCTAGTTTTTTTTTTATCAAACTGTTTATCATGCTAGTTTTTTTATCAAACTGTTTATAATGCTAGTTTTTTTTATCAAACTGTTTATAATGCTAGTTTTTTTTTTTATCAAACTGTTTATAATGCTAGTTTTTTTTTTTATCAAACTGTTTATAATGCTAGGTTCATGGAAGATCACATCAGATTCCACTCGTGAGCCAAGAACAAGAAACTGAGGCTTCAGACCTCACAAAAGAGGACAGTTAAAAGTTTTAGTCGTTGACTGATTCTCATGTAACGAATGTGTCGCTCCTAATACTGCACTTAATGCTGCTTTTGTTTAAGATTACAGTCATGCTTTTCTCGCTTCTTACTGTATGACACTTGTCATAGTTCCTCAGCTGAATCTCTTTAACAGCTCTGTCCTTGGATGTGATCCTTCCTCATCTGTCACTCTGGATAAAAAAAGTACCACCAAATGAATAAATGCAAACGAAGGCTTGTGTTTATTATAAGTGCTGAAGTGTTGAAATCCAAGCCTGGGTTTGATGGATGGAGATGTTGGAAACGAACCATCCGAGTGGCTTGAATAATGTGGTTGCTAACGCAGACGTAACCTTTAAGTTTCAGGGACATCAGTTCAAGCACATGACTTGTGCAATCATTCAAAAAGCACCCTCGGATCAGCGGTACACAATTAACTGAAGCATCTAGTGCACTTCAAGAAGTGAGTGCACTTCAGGCAGCTTCCACTGTGCAACTTGCCCTGTTCTTTCCCATCTGTCTAATGATCCTGATGGGGTTTTTTTTCTCTTTTTATCTACATTACACACACACCAGAGTAAAATTAAGACACACTCTTAGAGACACACTCTTAGAAAGGGTACAAGGGTTCTTCGGCTGTTCCTCTGAGGAAATCTATGAAGAGTCTATATTAAAGCCAGCATGAAAATGTTTCCTTATCAAAATGGTTTCCAAGTACAACTGGTTTTAGAAGCTTTAACTATTCAACGAACAATTAATTCTTGTCCCCAGAGGCCAGAAGAATCTAACTTGCTCTTGTTTTGTTGTGTTCATGTTCAGCATTGAATGTCTTCGTCATGTCTCACTCCACTGCGGTGCTTAATATAAAGTTCATATGAAAGTAGACACTCAGTATTTTAAGAATTTGTAGAGTTTCATAAGTATTTCTGTTCTTATCTAGCCTACTAGGGGCAATGGATTTATAGCAAAGTTAAAAAAATAAATAAATAAAAAGTTGCCCCAAGATGCGCCAAAAGCTTGTTCAATATGCAACTAATAAAGAGTACTTGTTCATAATCATCTGAAATTTGAAGGTGTTTATCTTCAACCAGTAAGATTCTGTGTAAGGTTATCCAACAGAGGGAAAAACACATCTCACTCTGACAGCCAACAGAGTCGTGACTCATTTTATATCAGATTCACAGTCAGAACATCATTCATTACTTTACACTGATTAAAAATGTCGATTTCCATTCCGCCTGCAGTATGAAATGCTAGTGTACTGGTAAATACACACTTGAAGTGGCATTTGAGTGTGTTGTAACAATAATCATTGGATTAATGGTAATATCAGAGATACCTGTTGGTCTTTTGTAATTTTTACACCTGTGAAGTTCAAGCAACTCAGTATATATTATATTGGAAAATCTTTGCTAGGTTTAATAGGAAGCTAAAGCTATATTTAGGTAGAAATTTGAATTGATCCATTATATATATACACTACCAGTCAAAAGTTTGGACACACCTTCTAATTCCATGGTCTTTCCTGATGTTTATTTCTTACTACATTGTAAAACAATGCTGAAGGCGGCCGAAATCCACAATAATGTCCTTTGAACAGTTGATACTGAGATATGTCTGCTACTGATGCTCTGTAAAGCCTTCATAACGGCTCTAATCTGAGGTGCTGTTAAATGGTGATTTCTGAGGCTGGTGACTCTAATTGAACTTCTCCTCTGCAGCAGAGGTAAGTTTTGGTCTTGCTTTCCTGGGATGGTCTTCATGTGAGCCAGTTTCATCATGGTGCTTGATGGGTTTTGCACATGCACTTGACAATATTGTTCTCACAAGAACTATTCCAGAACACCTGACCTTCGTGTCTTAAAATAACAACTGACTGTTTTTTGTTGTCATTACATATGGACTACTTAAGTCCATGTGTGTTATTTCATCGTTTTGAAATCTCCAGTATTGTTCTAGAATGTAGAAAATAAATCCCTAAACAAAAAACATTGAATTAAAAGGTGTGTCCAAACTTTTGTAGTATATATATATATACTGTAACCATAACACTGTGTGGTTAAATTCTCGATTCTGATTGGTCAGATGCAACTGTTTAATCTACACTGGAGTCTCCAGTGTCGGCACTGTGTAACAGAATATATAAGGTTTTTCTATTAGTGTCATGTCATATACATTGTGTTTGTGTGCGTGTGAGAATCATCAGTGTAGTCTCTGTACACAAGCAGCGAAGAACAAACCTTCTTTATAGAAACCCAGACTTACAGAATGGACTCATTCATGAATGAAATCTAAAGCTGACATGTAAACGTACATTCGATTCCTTCAACCTTATCAGACATGCACACATCACATGTAGGTACGTTACACGCTGCTTCACACGACACACTGCACCATGGTACTGCTCCGACTGCTCCTTCCGGAAAATGTCTGGTGCACTTCGTAATAATGTTCACACGAAGACAAAAATATTATTAAAATCTTGTTTTTCTATCACTCATTCATTCACCAGTCATTCAAGTGTGCAGGTGAACACCAATATATCAAGAATAAATGTAAAGATGTGAGTCGTTACTGAGGTGTAAATTTTAAATATGCTCTAAATTCAGGGCTTACGGACATGTGCCCATTATCATTATATTTAATTATCTGACTCCAGTGTGTAAGATATTCATGAGCTGAATCAGTGGGTTGAAACTTGAGTTAAATCATTTGAGATCAAATGCAACCTTTTCCAGCCAAATTGATCATCATATCAATGAGAAATCCAGCGTAGTATTAGAGGACAGAGAAAAAGTAGGACCCAAACGCAGTGCAGCTACACAACATATTTGTGTTTTACGAGGAAGTGAGAGAGCTGGATGGTCTTAAGAACTAAAGCGCTGCGGCACTGCTATTTTTAGGTAGCGGTCGCACTATTGGCATGTTGCTGACTAGCATGGGGTCATGTAGACAACTTGTACCCAAAGTGAAAATTTGACCAAGAATTTCAAAATGAAATCATTCTTGGAAGCCACTGAAGTTCACACGATTATCCGGATTAGTTTGGAATTTTCATTTTAGCAACTTTAGGCATGAAAGAAATCCACAGCCAAGAAATATTGGTGACAGGAAAGAGCTGGCAGTCAATCAGGGGAGAGAGCGAGAGGTTGAGAGAGTGAGTGACCAGTGTGATAGGAAAAAGGATCCTAGAGTGGAGTGTTGACTTTTGTTTTCTTGCTGTAAAAGTAAAGGGACATGTACAGTACAGCGACTGGAGATGCTTCATTTTTAATAAAAACTTTCCTTTGACATGC